>NW_015506143.1:123567-131121 GCF_001515645.1 Sinocyclocheilus grahami
GATCCACAGCACGAAGTTGATGTATTTCCTCAGCAACCAGCACGGATCAGCTCCAGGCATGACAAAGCAGATATAGTCCTCTTTTGGAAGACCAAACAAAGTAGTTTCGCTTTCACAACGAATCACACAGTGCCTTCACGACATGGCAGCGGCAGCAACAATACTACAGCGAGAATAAAAGTTACGCCTTCTTTTTTTGCGTGAACATTTGGGCGGCGTTATGCAAATCTTCCCACACCGTGACGTAGACATGTGGGGGCGTGTTAGAACGAGCCGTTTTAGGTAGGCATGGCTGACTCTTAACTTTTATAAAGAATATCTCTTTGGATTTGAGACTTTAGTCTTTGCAACTTTACAGATCTTCTTTATGCACCAAGAGCTTGTAACACTTCAAAGAGAAAGGAAAAATTGAAATCGCATCATATGACCCCTTTAAATGCAAGATATTTAAAGTGTATCTGAAGTATAGTCGCAATAGCTCCACTTTAGCACAATCAGATTTACTTCAGTGTATCTTTAGTTGGACTTCAGCACTATTTTTGCACAATTAAAGTGCATTAAGCACAAAATTAGTTGTTCCAATTTAGCAGACTTTAAGTATACCAGTTTAGTTGTCAGACTCCGTTCCTGTTTTGTGTGTGTTTTGCTCCCCATGTGTTTCTATGCCCATATTTGGTCCTTCCCGTTCCTGTCCTTATCAGTTGTTCCAGGTGTTCCCCGTCATGTGTATATAAAGTGTTCTTAGTTCGGCGTCCGGTATTGTTTATGTCAACCTCCTCTGCTACGTGTGTTTTCCTGGTTCCCTTGATGTTGTTAAAGTCTCCTTGTTGATGTACTCCACATCTCCTCGTTCCTCACTCCACGCTCCCTCACAGTAGCGTTCGTGACAGAATACCGGACCAAACAAGATGACTGCGGCTGAAGACAGGCTTTGGTGTCTGCGGCAGGGTGGTCGGGAGTTGGAGAGGTATGTAGAGGAGGAGTTCCTAGAGCTCTCCAACCAGGTGAACTGGTTCGACGCTGCTCTCGGTGTCTGTTTTTGGCTGGGGCTGGATGATGATGTAATCGGCTGCGATATTCCCACATACAGTTTTCCCCTGATCAAGTTGGTTAATCATGTCCTTTATTTAAGGAAACTCTCAAAGTAGAAAAGGTTCAGAGCGATCATCATCCAGTCCCTCCCGAAAATCACTGGGCCTCGCCAGCTCACCCCTCGCCAGGACCCTCCACATACCCGGCCAAATGTTCCGACCACCCATCTCCTCCCAGCACCGTCTCTGTCCTCAGCCCAGAAACGCCGGCCATTCTTCAATCAAGCCCGCGGCTCTCTCCAGCCCCCCAGCTGCGCCGATTTCAAACCCATCGGCTGCGCCATTCTCCTCTAACCAAAGGAGGAGGATGAGGAGAAAAAGACTGTTCTCCGCCCTCATCCCAGCACCAGAGCTCGCTCCGGTGTGGGCTCCGGCCCCAGAACTCGCTCTGGTGTGGGCTCCAGTTCCTGAGTTTGGCCCGCGGAGGGCTCCAGTCCCCAAGTTTAGCCCAGAGAGGATTCCAGTCCCCGAGTTTAGCCCAGAGAGGATTCCACTCCCCGAGTTTAGCCCAGAGAGGATTCCAGTCCCCGAGTTTAGCCCAGAGTGGGTTCGAGTTCCCAAGTTTAGCCCAGAGAGGGCTCCAGCCCCCGAGTCTAGCACAGAAAGGGCTCCAGTTCCCATGTCCAGCCCAAGGAGGGCTCCAGTCCCCATGTCCAGCCCAAGAAGGCCTCCAGTCCCCATGTCTTGCCTAAGGAGGGCTCCAGTTCCCACGTCCTGCTCAAGGAGGGCCACAGTTCCTGAGTCAAGCCCAGGGAGGGCCACAGTTCCAGAGTTAGGCCTACGGAGGGCCTCCAAAGACTATATTCTCCCCAAGGATTTTTTTTTGGGGTGGGGGGTAGTAGGGGTCCATCCGTGGTGTCCAGGCTGAGTGCCGAGGCCAGGCTCCCCGAGCTCCCTGTTCCGCCATGGCGTCCTGAACTGTCTGATCCGCCATGGCCTCCTGAACTCCCTACTCCGCCATGGCTTCCTAGTCTGCCATTCTCCGCCATGGCTTCCAGAGCTCCCTGCTCCGCCATGGCTTTCAGAGCTCCCTGCTCTGCCATGGCCTCCTGAACTCCCTACTCCGCCATGGTCCCTGAGCTCCTGAGGTATTCCCCGTATCCCAGTCCTGCACCTGCCTCGAGGGCGCCGTAATGTCAGACTCCATTCCGTGTTTTGTGTGTGTTTTGTTCCCCATGTGTTTCTATGCCCATATTTGGTCCTTCCGTTCCTGTCCTTATCATCTGTTCCAGGTGTTCCCTGTTTAGTTCTATTGATCCCAGTTGTGTCTCGTCATCCCCTCGTCATGTCATGTGTATATAAAGTGTTCCCTGTTCTTAATTCGGCGTCCGGTATTGTTTGTCAACCTCCTCTGCTACGTGTTTTTTCCTGGTTCCCTTTATGTTATTAAAGTCTCCTTGTTGATGTAATCCATGTCTCCTCATTCCTCGCTCCATGCTCCCTCACAGTTGCGTTCGTGACATTAGTATAGTAAAAGTACAATTGTAGAGTATTTTTATTAAGTACATGTATTTGTAGCATACTTAGCATGAAATAAATGTATTTAATGTACACTGTAGTATATTTATCTTTTACTAGGGTAGGACAATAAGAGTACAGATGCACAGTTTCTGAGTTATAAAATAAACAGCAGTCGGTATGATGGCTCTGTTCATTTATATCCCCGTTTTATTTGCAGGTCTTTGGATTTGTCAATAATCTTATTGGTTGTGAGGAGCAGGCCCGAATTTTCAAAGATGAAGTAAGTAATTAGCCTCGTTACATTAGAATTATTAATGGTACTTGCTGAAGAAAGCATCATAAGTATTATTGTGCAAATTAAAATTTTAATAGATTTACTGTTTAGTCATAATGTTTTAGTAGTTAATAATTTCTAAGCGTTTCTATATAGAAATTGTATATATGAAGGCACAATCACATTTAACTTTGCACATTAATTTCTGGGAGGGTGATGCGTCTCAATAGAAAGCTGCAGGATCGGGTATTTGGTTTGAAAGTGTGTGTGTGTGTGTGTGTTGTATCGTGCATTGCTACACTATTGACAATAAATAACTTCAGTATATTGGTAGTGAGTTTTGCATGGGTACACCCCACTAATATTGTCTTTAAAGAACTTTACATATAATATTTCAAGTACGGTGGCCGGGAGGGGACATGTTCCGTTCACTTAATTTTGTCGTGGCCACAAGATGCTATGTTAAGGGAACCACATATTTTACTCGTGGCCATGAGTTTAATGCGTAAACAAAACTGCGTGACCATAGCAACCGGGGATTATCAGAGATGGATAAAACATTTTTACATTAAACATTTCATTTAATATTTGTATATTATTAATATTACAATATTAACTTCTTAGGGCTATATTTCTATATGTATTGTTATATATGCTTTTCCCCCTTTCCATTCGTGTATCGCTTTACCTAATTAACGTTCTGTATAATTATGCTAGTATTTGCTAGCATTAATTTTGTAAATACTGCAAATGCCTGACAATTATGCCAGTAAGTTTTTGACTTTATGATTGTATTTATGCCTGTGTGTGATGGTAAATGAGCGTGTTGTGTTTTCATTTCATTTCATTCCTCAACAAAACACTATAGTATTTATAATTATAGTCTATTAATTAGCTTAAACTGCATTCCAGTAAAAATGTAAGTCCGCATAATCAAGTCAAGTCACCTTTATTTATATAGCACTTTTAACAAAACAGATTGTGTCAAAGCAACTGTACAGCATTAATTAGGAAAATAGTGTGTAAATAATGCAAAATGACAATACTAAACACTCAATTTTCAGTTAAAGACAGTTCATCATTGAATTCAGTGATGTCATCATCCAGCTCAGTTCAGTTTAAATAGTATCTGTGCAATCAAGTTGACGATAACGCTGGAAATGAAGTGCCCCCAAATAAGCAAGCCAGAGGCGACAGCGGCAAGAAACCAAAACTCCATTGGTGACAGAATGGAGAAAAAACCTTGGGAGAAACCAGGCTCAGTTCTCCTCTGGCCAGACGAAACCAGCAGTTCAATTCCAGGCTGCAGCAAAGTCACATTGTGCAGAGGACTCAACAGGTTCCTGTGGTCTTGTCCCGGTGGACTGGGGATCTCTCTCTGGGGCCCATCTAGTTGTCCTGGTCTCCGCTGACATTCAGGGCTGTAGAAGTCCTCTCTAGGTGCTGATCCACCATCTGGGCTGGATACAGACTGGATCCGGGTGACTACGTTGACCTCGGAATAAGAAAAAAACAGACTAATATTAGCGTAGATGTCATTCTTCTAACGATGTAGCAAGTACATCGGGTGTTATGGGAAGTGTTCCCGGTTCCGGTTGACCTAATTAATGCAGCCTAACAATCCTTTAACGGATTTGAGTAATAGAAATGTGTTAGAGTGTTATGTGTAAGCCAGGTTAAAGAGATGGGTTTTTAATCTAGATTTAAACTGACAAAGTGTGTCTGCCTCCCGAACATCCCTACTCCGCCATGGCTTCCTAGTCTGCCATTCTCCGCCATGGCTTCCAGAGCTCCCTGCTCCGCCATGGCTTTCAGAGCTCCCTGCTCTGCCATGGCCTCCTGAACTCCCTACTCCGCCATGGTCCCTGAGCTCCTGAGGTATTCCCCGTATCCCAGTCCTGCACCTGCCTCGAGGGCGCCGTAATGTCAGACTCCATTCCGTGTTTTGTGTGTGTTTTGTTCCCCATGTGTTTCTATGCCCATATTTGGTCCTTCCGTTCCTGTCCTTATCATCTGTTCCAGGTGTTCCCTGTTTAGTTCTATTGATCCCAGTTGTGTCTCGTCATCCCCTCGTCATGTCATGTGTATATAAAGTGTTCCCTGTTCTTAATTCGGCGTCCGGTATTGTTTGTCAACCTCCTCTGCTACGTGTTTTTTCCTGGTTCCCTTTATGTTATTAAAGTCTCCTTGTTGATGTAATCCATGTCTCCTCATTCCTCGCTCCATGCTCCCTCACAGTTGCGTTCGTGACATTAGTATAGTAAAAGTACAATTGTAGAGTATTTTTATTAAGTACATGTATTTGTAGCATACTTAGCATGAAATAAATGTATTTAATGTACACTGTAGTATATTTATCTTTTACTAGGGTAGGACAATAAGAGTACAGATGCACAGTTTCTGAGTTATAAAATAAACAGCAGTCGGTATGATGGCTCTGTTCATTTATATCCCCGTTTTATTTGCAGGTCTTTGGATTTGTCAATAATCTTATTGGTTGTGAGGAGCAGGCCCGAATTTTCAAAGATGAAGTAAGTAATTAGCCTCGTTACATTAGAATTATTAATGGTACTTGCTGAAGAAAGCATCATAAGTATTATTGTGCAAATTAAAATTTTAATAGATTTACTGTTTAGTCATAATGTTTTAGTAGTTAATAATTTCTAAGCGTTTCTATATAGAAATTGTATATATGAAGGCACAATCACATTTAACTTTGCACATTAATTTCTGGGAGGGTGATGCGTCTCAATAGAAAGCTGCAGGATCGGGTATTTGGTTTGAAAGTGTGTGTGTGTGTGTGTGTTGTATCGTGCATTGCTACACTATTGACAATAAATAACTTCAGTATATTGGTAGTGAGTTTTGCATGGGTACACCCCACTAATATTGTCTTTAAAGAACTTTACATATAATATTTCAAGTACGGTGGCCGGGAGGGGACATGTTCCGTTCACTTAATTTTGTCGTGGCCACAAGATGCTATGTTAAGGGAACCACATATTTTACTCGTGGCCATGAGTTTAATGCGTAAACAAAACTGCGTGACCATAGCAACCGGGGATTATCAGAGATGGATAAAACATTTTTACATTAAACATTTCATTTAATATTTGTATATTATTAATATTACAATATTAACTTCTTAGGGCTATATTTCTATATGTATTGTTATATATGCTTTTCCCCCTTTCCATTCGTGTATCGCTTTACCTAATTAACGTTCTGTATAATTATGCTAGTATTTGCTAGCATTAATTTTGTAAATACTGCAAATGCCTGACAATTATGCCAGTAAGTTTTTGACTTTATGATTGTATTTATGCCTGTGTGTGATGGTAAATGAGCGTGTTGTGTTTTCATTTCATTTCATTCCTCAACAAAACACTATAGTATTTATAATTATAGTCTATTAATTAGCTTAAACTGCATTCCAGTAAAAATGTAAGTCCGCATAATCAAGTCAAGTCACCTTTATTTATATAGCACTTTTAACAAAACAGATTGTGTCAAAGCAACTGTACAGCATTAATTAGGAAAATAGTGTGTAAATAATGCAAAATGACAATACTAAACACTCAATTTTCAGTTAAAGACAGTGAATTCAGTGATTCAGTGATGTCATCATCCAGCTCAGTTCAGTTTAAATAGTATCTGTGCAATCAAGTTGACGATAACGCAAGTGCCCCCGTGCCCCCAAATAAGCAAGCCAGAGGCGACAGCGGCAAGAAACCAAAACTCCATTGGTGACAGAATGGAGAAAAAACCTTGGGAGAAACCAGGCTCAGTTCTCCTCTGGCCAGACGAAACCAGCAGTTCAATTCCAGGCTGCAGCAAAGTCACATTGTGCAGAGGACTCAACAGGTTCCTGTGGTCTTGTCCCGGTGGACTGGGGATCTCTCTCTGGGGCCCATCTAGTTGTCCTGGTCTCCGCTGACATTCAGGGCTGTAGAAGTCCTCTCTAGGTGCTGATCCACCATCTGGGCTGGATACAGACTGGATCCGGGTGACTACGTTGACCTCGGAATAAGAAAAAAACAGACTAATATTAGCGTAGATGTCATTCTTCTAACGATGTAGCAAGTACATCGGGTGTTATGGGAAGTGTTCCCGGTTCCGGTTGACCTAATTAATGCAGCCTAACAATCCTTTAACGGATTTGAGTAATAGAAATGTGTTAGAGTGTTATGTGTAAGCCAGGTTAAAGAGATGGGTTTTTAATCTAGATTTAAACTGACAAAGTGTGTCTGCCTCCCGAACAATGTTAGGAAGATTATTCCAGAGTGTGGGCGCTAAATAGGAAAAGGATCTGCCGCCCGCAGTTGATTTTGATATTCTAGGTATTATCAAATTGAGAATGTAGCAGACGTGGAGGACTATAATGCAATAAAGAGCTCATTCAGATACTGAGGTGCTAAACCATTCAGGGCTTTATAAGTAATAAGCAAGATTTTAAAATCTATACTATGTTTAATAGGGAGCCAGTGCAGTGTTGACAGAACCGGGCTAATATGGTCATACTTCCTGGTTCTAGTAAGAACTCTAGCTGCTGCATTTTGGACCAGCTGGAGTTTGTTTATTAAGCGTGCAGAACAACCATCTAATAAAGCATTACAATAATCTAACCTTGAGGACATGAACGCATGAATGAACATTTCTGCATTTGACATTGAGAGCATAGGTTGTAATTTAGATATATTTTTGAGATGGAAAAATGCAGTTTTACAA
>NW_015506143.1:131189-136529 GCF_001515645.1 Sinocyclocheilus grahami
TCAGTACTATGATACGGTCTAAATCCTGACTGGAAATCCTCACAGATACCATTTTTCTCTAAGAAGGAATATAATTGTGAGGATACTACCTTTTCTAGTATCTTGGACAGAAAAGGAAGATTCAAAATAGGTCTGTAATTAACTAGTTCTTTGGGGTCAAGTTGAGTTTTTTTTTATGAGAAGCTTAATAACAGCCCGTTTGAAGGTTTTGGGGACATATCCTAATGACAAAGACGAATTAATAATAGTCGTAGTTCATAAAGTCATTACTGCTGTGCTGTTGGGAAATGTCAACACCTGTTGCTTTATTTTTCGTTAATTTAGCCACTGTATTGAATAAATACCTGGGGTTATGTTTGTTTTCTTCTAAAAGAGACGAAAAGTAATCAGATCTAGCAGTTTTTAATTATTTTCTGTAGGATAGAGTACTTTCCCGCCAAGCAATACGAAATACCTCTAGTTTTGTTTACCTCCAGCTGCGCTCTATTTTCCGGGCTGCTCTCTTTAGGGTGCGAGTGTGCTCATTATACCACAGTGTCAGACTGTTTTCCTTAATCTTCCTTAGGCGTAAAGGAGCAACCGTATCTAAAATGCTAGAAAAGAGAGAGTCCATAGTTTCTGTTACATCATCAAGTTGTTCTGAGCTATTGGATATGCTAAGGAATTGGGATAAATCAGGAATATTTCTTACAAAGCAGTCTTTTGTGGTAGAAGTGATGGTTCTACCATATTGTAACGGAGTATAATTTACAGTTTTAGCTAAATGAAGTTTACACAAGACTAGATAATGATCTGAGAATCAAAGCTTTATTGGCATGTCGAGCATTTACAGTAGGCTATTATTCAGCATTATTATTTAGTATTCAGAAAGTTAAGTAAAGAGATCAAAATAAGGGGGGGAAACGAATATAAAAATATAACCAATAATAATAGTATAATAATAATATACAAATATTACAGGGAAAAGACGATCAGTTAATGAACTTACAAGACTGTGGGATGAATAAAATGTTTTCTTGTTAGCCTATTTTATTTTATGTATTTTATTCATGATAAACTTCATTCGAATGCTGTCTACATCGCGCGCAATTCAGTCTGGTAGCCAATGCCTATTATGTAATAATTTCTAAAATATAATAATTTCTTAATTCAAAATAAAATATTAATAAATCCATCTCTGATAATACCGGGTTGTGATGGTCACTCAGGTTTGTTTACGCATTAAACTGGAAAAATGCATGTCGTTTGCTCAACATAGCATCTCGAGGTCATGACATAATATCACGATCCCACGAGTTCATCTGTTGTGGCCACGACGAAATTAAGTGAAGCGAACCTCTCCCCTCCTGGATGAATGAATTAATTTAGAGTTAAAACAGGCATTTTGAGTGGTCTTGTGATACATTTCGTTTCTTGTTAGAGCAGTGAAGGCTGAACACATCTTGTGTAGCTCATCGATGCTTTTCTCTGCAGATGATTGATGGAGAGGCGTTCCTCCTTCTGAATCAAAATGATATTGTGAAGATCATGAATATCAAGCTAGGACCAGCGCTGAAGATTCACAACGCCATCTTAATGTTCAAGAGCACAGATGAAGTCCTGAAGTGAGCAGCTCATCCTCAGACTCCTCAATCAGAATCCGACATCTATCACGTGTTTGCTGTTTAACGTCTGAACCCACCAGAGAGAGAGAGAGATCCAGGACGGACCATAAGTGACAAAGCAGCCCAGCTGAGCTTTGACAGTGCTTTACTTCAAAAGCGAAACGACACGTTCTGATAAAGAACAACTTAATCTGGACCCACCTTTTACAGTGTTTTCTGTATCTGGAGTGCTAACTGAAATCTACATTAGTCCTCAGTATGTTGTGTGGAAATCGGTGCACAGAAATATCAGGGCAGATTTCAGTCGATTGGTGCTACTGGACCCTTTATTCGATCCCTGATGATGCACTTTACATGAGGAGTCCATTGTTTGGGGACCATTACCAATATTTGCCCTCAGTAACAATGTGCTCCTGACATTCAAAGAGATTCTAGTTTAAAAGCATGAGCTATTTTACCGAGATATCAGTGTTGGTATTTTTCATCTGTATGAATGAGGGGTGAATAGCAGGAACCGAGGTCAGGTTTTTAGGGCATCTATGTTTCTCTCTCTGATGGGAAAATTTTAATAATGTACAGTTGAGTAACTGTGTCGTTCAGTTCATCAACATGAATAAATGTTTAATTCAAGCACTGTGTTGTTCAGTGGAGTCTGACAGTCCCCTGAATATGTGAACTTGTTGAGGAGAGCTGTGCTATTTCCAAGCCACTAGATTCACAATTTTCATCTGGCAGGCGATAAAACGGGCATAAAATGCAATAAATGTATACTAAGATAGCAACAACATAGCAGTGCCCTGGAAACCACACTTTTTTTAGCAAACCATATGATCGCAAGTTGCGTCATTTCCAAAATTTCTCTGTTTTCTGAAAGCATAGTTAAGATTAACGAAGGATTCGCTGTTGGTCAGTGTGGTTACAAGCAGAGCTGAGGAGTAATCATAGACTGTATAAAAACATGGACGTAGTGTCCGTGATGTCAACCGTAGGTTTCTGCTGAGCAGTTTTGAAGCTCAAAGTGGGCGGCGCAGGCCGTCGCCATCTTGGCAGCACGTCACCGCGCGTCACTTCCGGATAATCGAAAATGGCCAAAGAGGAGGGAGCAGGTTGCTGAAACCACGCCCACCTAGCTCGACGGGGCAATCCACCTGTCACTCAAGTGGCCACGCCCTTAATTATGCAGAACTTTAAGGCTTAATATAAATTCAACGGACGAGTTATAAAAAAAATGCACCCCCCTCACAGTTGTCATGAAGGGCAAAATTAGCTATATAGACCAAAACCACTTTTTGAACCAGGCTGTAAACATGTTTTTTTCTGCTGTAAAGTTGGGCGTTTTAACATGGGGAGTCTATGGGATTGACTCCCTTTTGGAGCCAGCTCTAGCGGCCAGTCGATGAATTACAATTTTAGTCACTTCCGTGTTGGCTTCAGGAGAGAGAGCGGGAGGTTGCCGCTTGGGAGTAACTGGTTACATGTAATACAAATTTAGTACTTGTAATCTGATTAAATTACGTTTTCAAATACTCGTAATCAGACTACAGGTACTTTATGGATTACATATTATTTACACAATAGCAATCATTTACTCCCATTTATTCCTCTTTTAAATGTTCCTTTCTTAAATAGCCTAGCGCTTATATACACTCCGAAAGTCTGTCAGTTTTGTGGACGTTCATTTCCGGTTTGAGAACATTGCATCACTACTGAAAAACACCTTCATTTATATTTGAATTATCTCTCAGTCGGTTACTTTACCATGTATTCCTTTTGTTGGTCTTTCAAACGCATTAAAATGCACAAAATCACCAATTCTTTCTTTCACCTAATATATGAAGTACCCTTGAGATTTTAAAATAAATATTTTAATAATAAGTAATTAATAAGTATCACATTTGCATGTTACAGTTCTCTGACGTTGGGTAATGGTCACATGACATGCCGGTAAACATATAAAATATTTTTATTATAACCGTTTTTATGGTTTCATTAATTATTAGCTTTTAATTGAACTCACAATCCCCCTGCAGTTCCTTCACGAACCCTAGTTTTGAAAACATTGACATAATATAATGTAATGCACTTCATGTTGTTGATAAAAACAAATGGCATATATTTTCTTACTCTTTGTATTTTTATATCAATATGATACAAGATTATCCTGCCTAAATCAAAGTGATAAACGAGTTAGGTCAAAAGTAATCTAAAAGTATTCTGATTATATTACCTGAAATGTGTAATGTAATGGATTACGTTACTAACTACAATTTTTGTCATGTAATTTGGAGTCAGTAATGGACTGCAATTTGAAAGTAATCTAACCCAGCTGTGGTTACAAGTATAGTTTCCTGGTAGTATACAGTGCTGGGTAGTAACTGATTACATGTAATCTGGATTACATAATTAGATTACAAAATGTAGTACTTGTAATTAGATTATATTCAGATAACAGTTACTTTTTGTTGTGGATTATACGATTATAAATGATTCATCCAATGGCAATAAATTATTGATTCTCCCTAATCCTTCTACAATACGGCCATGCAAATCCATGCTTGTGAATTTACATGAAGTTATTAAACACTGCCGATGTATAATTGACAAAAATATTTAAAACCTGGAAGACCATGTCTTTTTCTTGAATATACATGTTTATTCATGTTTGTTTGATTCCCAAACTATTTTGTAAGTCAGATATTTACTTGAAGTCCCTGAGATTTAAAGTTAATATTTCCACCATTTAATAACACATTTGCATGTTCACAGTTCTCTGAAGTCAGTTAATTGTCACACTGACATCAAGGTAAAAGAAAAAGTAAAAATGTAATTTATTCATTTTAATTTGATATTTTTATGATTTAATTAATACATTTTCATCAAAATAAACCCCCTTCAGTTCTTTCATTTACCCCAGTTTGGGAAACCCTGAAGTAATGTAATGTTTAGTGCATGTACTGATGTGGATAAAGAATGGAAAACATTTAATATCTCTTTTATTTTTATTATTATTTTTACAACAATAACCCATTCAAATCTATAAGCAAGTTATGTCAAAAGTAATCTAAAAGTAATCCCAAAGTAGTCAGAATACATTACTTAAATGAGTAATCTAGATTACATTACTGACTACTGTTATCATCATAGTTTGTAATCAGTAACAGACTGCAGTTTGTAAATAATCTTCCCAGCACTGTTATATATTAGTATTTACTATAGTGTGTATAACGCTGAGTTTGAAGTGCGGTGGAATCAGACATCTTAAAATAGTGAAGTTTTAAATAGCAAAGGTTTAAATACAAATACAATTTGGCCAATTTATGAGCATTTTTAACTTCTGAGGGCACATAAAATGGACTCAAAAATCAGTTATCTTGTACAGACACTTTATCTAAATGAGGGAATGCAACAGACTTCTGAAGTTTATATACAGCTAATAAATACTGACCCAAATCCACACCCAGCTCTGCATCTCCAAAATAAAAACGAAAGATTATTTAGACCTGCTTTATTTATGTACCATTTTTACAAAGAACAATGTCCCCAGATGGAAGTTTTGTCAGATTTAACTCATTTCTGGGGACACTTTTGTCTCCAATGCATAGTGAAATATTCACACACACAATCTTACACACACCACACACGCGCGCACACACACTCACTCACTCTCACACACTCACACAGACAGACACAAACACCCACACACTCACAAACTCACACACACACACACACACACACA
>NW_015506143.1:136570-141151 GCF_001515645.1 Sinocyclocheilus grahami
ACACACTCTCTCTCTCACACACACACACACACACACACACACACTACGGTGCGTCTCTCTCTGGCTCTCATATCTCCGCTGCACACATGGGTTGATCATTCACCCGGGCCTTCAGCCGAGGCAGCTGCATAACCAGACGTCTCTGAGACACGCGCAGAAAATGATGCACTTCAACAGCACTTTATCAGCAAAACGTCATCAACTCTACATTTAACCCTGACTCCAAACAGACGGGTGAGTTGTTTTTTCAGACAACCTGAAATGCAGTTTTTGCCTGCATCTGTTATGACATCATGTTTACACTCTTTTCGTTTGTTTTATTTTTATTTGATCAGAAACTATAGAATACAAACTGCTTGTCACTGTATACACTAATCTACTTCCAACTATTATATTATACAAGCTTTTATTAATTCCTTTAAGTAAATCAGCATATTAGAATGATTTCTGAAGGATCATGTGACACTGAGTAATGATGCTAAAAATACTGCTTTATGTTACATAAATAATTTACATTTAAAAAATGCTAAAAAAGGCCATATTGTAGAAGTATTTCACAACATTGCTGTTTTACTGTATTTTTGAGCAAATAAATGCAGTCTTGGTGAGCAGAAGCGGCTACTTTAAAAACAATAAAAATTCTTACCGATCCCAAACTTTTATAAACGTATCAAGTACATAAGACTTCATAATAATATATAACTCAGACTGAAGCACTGTTTCACAAGATTGACTGCATCGGATTAATACGAAAGTGTTTTTGGTTAGAAATTACAAACAGCCACCATTCGGGGTTAAAGACAGGCAGGATTGTGACGAGGGACAGCACTATTAATAACCATACTTCTGCTTATACATTTATGTTGAAATATCCTTATGTTTACAGACATAAACTCAGTTTAAGTACTATATCAGCTCACACAAGATAAACCGTTTTAAACAGATTTCTGTTTTACATTTTACATGCTGGAAACAAGCAGCACAATCAATCGAATGTGTTAAAAACAGGTCTGAGTGCTCCTTTTCCTTCCCCCTGCAGTTATTTTATCACCTGCAGAGAGAGCGGTGTTTCTCAGAGGCACGAGCTCGCTTCTACACGGCGGAGGTGGCCAGTGCCATCGGATACCTTCACTCTCTCAATATAGTGTACAGGTCAGTAACAATGCTTTCCTCTCATATCTCAGCTGGCCTGATCTCACTTCCATGTCTTCATGTTCCCATCTAGAGATCTCAAGCCAGAAAACATTCTATTAGACCACCAGGTAAACAGCTATTTAGGACAAGTGCATGCAATAGTACTAATAAATGCATTGTGATAGTGCATAAGTTTGTTTCCGATCTCTTTCAGGGTCATGTGGTGTTAACAGATTTTGGCTTGTGTAAAGAAGGCATAGAACCAGAAGGAACCACCTCAACCTTCTGCGGCACTCCAGAGGTACGAGTCAAATTGACTTTTTACAATACACATTGTTTCAAAGCAGCTTTACAGAAAATCATAATGTTAATGTTTATAATATTCTTATATCTTCGTCGCTTACAGTTGCATTTAGCAGATTAAAGGTGGATGATAATATAGTTAATATTTTGCGACAACACAAGCAATCCACCACCTTTATGAATATTTATGCATTTGGCAGAATCTTTGATCATAAGTGACTTTGCATTCAAGATGCACATTTGATCAGTTTTTGCTATCTATGGGAATTGAACCTATGACTTTGGCATTCTTGTGCTATGCTCTATTGTTTGAACTACAGGAAAATATATGTGAATGAAGATGAACCTGCTTACAGTATACATCTAACTTCATATAAAAGTCCGGACAATAATATAGTTACATTTTGCAACAAAAACAACATTTTAAAAGTTGAGATTTTTAATATAGTATATCTCTTCACGTTATTGTAATGTATAACCTGATCCAACTAATCAAGTCCTTCAGGCTTATTTGAAAACTACATGGTATGTGTGTTGGAGCAGGGTTGGAACTAAACTCTGCAGGGCTCCGGCCCTTCAGGAACTGAGTTTGACACCCCTGCTCTAGAGCATCACTTTTGAAGAGTAATTAGTTGATGAAGTTGTTTTAGAGTTAACCACTGTTATTAAGAACATCGTAATTTTTAAAGCGGATGTCATAACAAATGTCAGAAGACCGGGAAGATTTTAATACGAGTGGTTCATTCATAAATTCGTAAGATCGGAAGATGGAACACAAAAAGGGGCGGAGCGACATAAGGTCTATACTAGTGTACTGTGTGTATGTGGATAAAGCTGGACATACTTTTATATTCAACTTTATATAAAGAGCTGGACAATAATATAGCTACATTTTTGTGACGATATAAACAATTACGCAGCTATAAATAAATAAATGAATAAATAAATATAGCAAATATATATATACTGTATACTGTATGTATATACAGTATATATATATATATGTATGTATATATATATATATATATATATATATATATATATTAGGGATGGAACGATTACCGGTTTGACGATAAATCATGATAAATTAAAACCGTATCCGATTACCATGATTTGAACAACATGCGATAAATAAATAACTATCCAGCATGAAGCAATTTTAAATAACAGTCTTAGGTTTTGGGTTTGAGGGGGGTTAAAGTAGCCCCCAAAGTAGGCCTAGCGCAATGACCATATCCCAAATATCACAACACAAATTTCCATACCTAAAATACATATTTTACAGTCACCATTATGCAGATGATCCTAAACACAGCTAAAAGGCTTCCTACAAGTGGTCATACTTCACAAAACGTCTACTACAGTTTTATCATAGGTAGAATGCAAAATGTTTTAATACAGGCATTTCAGTCAAATGTAATTTATGCAATATTTCAAACCTTCAACCCACGGGAGAAAATGAACCCGCCGCAACAGTTTAAAATCAGCCCAATTCCGTGCAAAAACATAAAAAATGCGGCTTTGGCAACCCTGCATCCAACACGAGCTGCATCCAAAGTGATTTAAATACTCCACATATTGATAGTGGTTCCCTGATTCGCGAAAATTATATTCAATATATTTATTAGTTTGCGTGAGCAGGCTGTTCAGAAATTCAGCGGGAGAGGGATTAAGAAAACAGGGCTTTAATACAAAAATGCACACAATGAATGGCGACTGTAGAAAGCAAAAGCCGAATCCCGGACATTTTGGGCGATTTTGAAATCCCAGCCGGTTGCATTTTTGTAGGTCCAAAAAGAGGACATGTCCAGGGAAAAGAGGACATATGGTCACCCTAATACCTAATAAAGTGTTGATTTAATTGCAGTGCTGCTTTGTTCATGGAGGTTACGGGAAACAGCTGTAATTCTGCTGCTCCATAAGCGCCACCTGCTGTCAGCAATATTTCAAACCTTCAACCCACGGGAGAAAATGAACCCGCCGCAACAGTTTAAAATCAGCCCAATTCCGTGCAAAAACATAAAAAATGCGGCTTTGGCAACCCTGCATCCAACACGAGCTGCATCCAAAGTGATTTAAATACTCCACATATTGATAGTGGTTCCCTGATTCGCGAAAATTATATTCAATATATTTATTAGTTTGCGTGAGCAGGCTGTTCAGAAATTCAGCGGGAGAGGGATTAAGAAAACAGGGCTTTAATACAAAAATGCACACAATGAATGGCGACTGTAGAAAGCAAAAGCCGAATCCCGGACATTTTGGGCGATTTTGAAATCCCAGCCGGTTGCATTTTTGTAGGTCCAAAAAGAGGACATGTCCAGGGAAAAGAGGACATATGGTCACCCTAATACCTAATAAAGTGTTGATTTAATTGCAGTGCTGCTTTGTTCACGAAGGTTACGGGAAACAGCTGTAATTCTGCTGCTCCATAAGCGCCACCTGCTGTCAGAGAGTGGGTTTACAGAGACTTACATTGCAGTTTCTGTCTGGCCAAAAAATGGACCGAATTAGCATGGCTTTCTGTACTTTTTGACCTGATGATGAAAAACTATTTAGGTTGATTCTACACATTTAAACAATTCGGATAAGGTATCTAGAATTATTTATGGAGCAGATAAAATGCATATAATTATTTATTAATCAGTTATCATTAACCTTTAACCTTTTTCTTTATTTAAAGGCTGAAGAGTTTGTTATAGTTAACTGTTATAACTGTTCTAGTTTTAGTGTTTACGCAACAAAAAGTAATTTAATTCATTGTTTGTTGATTTTAAAAACAAAACTTGTTGAAATGATTTATGTGTCAGTACTTTTTGCAGATTTACAGCACATTTTAACAATACCGTGATACTACTGATAACCGAAGAAATTTGCATACTGTTACATCTCTAATATGTATATATATATATATATATATATTAGTGCTGTTAAATGATTAATCGCATCCAAAATAAAGTTTTTGTTTACACAATATATGTATGTGTACTGTGTATATTTATTATGTATATATAAATACACACACATACATATGAAAAATATGTTATATTCATATATTAAATATATTTACGTATAATATAAATTATATGAATATAAATATGTAAATACATCTAAATATTTTCAAAATATATACTGTATGAGTGT
>NW_015506143.1:145156-149283 GCF_001515645.1 Sinocyclocheilus grahami
TACTGTGTATATTTATTATGTATATATAAATACACACACATACATATGAAAAATATGTTATATTCATATATTAAATATATTTACGTATAATATAAATTATATGAATATAAATATGTAAATACATCTAAATATTTTCAAAATATATACTGTATGAGTGTGTATTTATATATACATAATAAATATACACAGTAAACATACATATATTGTGTAGACAAAAACTTTTATTTTGGATGCGGCTAATCGTGATTAATCGTTTGACAGCACTAATATATATATATATATATATTTACGTGAGTGTACTGTATACATGCAGGCAAAGAATGTACCATATGTTCAACTGTTAATATATCACTGAAGAAATAAAATAAAACTATTAGAGGAATACTGAATCTGTTTTTGTGCAAGTGACATATATTATAGTTTACATTTTTCAATAATATAAACAAATTACAGCAGTTGAGATTTGTTATATAGTACATACTGTTTAATGTGAGTGTATTTTATGTATCTGGGTTGACAAAGTCATGTGATTTTCTCTCACTCTTAGTATCTGGCCCCTGAGATCCTACGGAAAGAGCCGTATGACCGCACTGTGGACTGGTGGTGTCTCGGAGCTGTGCTCCATGAGATGCTTTACAGCTTAGTATGTTCACACATTCACTGGATATATTTTAATCTTCTTGGCCCAAACTTAATGGAACATAATCACATTTCATTTGGGATGACTGTGGCACACAGCCTCCGTTCTACAGCCGGGACGTGTCTGAGATGTACGACGCGATCCTGCATAAACCTCTGCAGCTGGCGCCAGGGAAGTCGGAGGCCTCACGTCACCTGCTCTACGGACTCCTGCAGAAAGACCAGCGTCGCCGGATAGGAGCCATTGCTGATTTTGTGAGTGACCCTCTGGAGGTCTTTGTCATTGTGAAACCAGGCATCGGCATCACTGTTAATGTGTCAACTGTTCTGGTTTTGCAGTTGGAGATTAAAAATCATGTGTTCTTTGCCCCCATTAACTGGGATGACCTCTACCACAAGCGAATCACTCCTCCATATAACCCAAATGTGGTAGGTACTACAAACTCCCTTGGTGATCAGTGTTTGGGGTAATGCATTACAAATAATGTGAGTTATGTAATCAGATTGCTTTTTTAAAGTAACTAGTAAAATAAAGCATTACTTTTTAATTTAGAAGGAAATATCGGAGTTACTTTTTCAAATAAGTAATGCCTGTTACTTTGTTTCCCATGTCTTGAGTGACAGCTCCTATGTTGCCATGGTGACAGAAATCAGGAGAAAGTGCGGAGCGTTGTGATGTTACTGTAGATCTAGACTAAATATGAACATGTATTTACTCATGTCACCTGCACAAAAACAGATTCAGTATTCCTCAAAATGAATAAAGACAGTGCAATGCAAACTCAGAATATCATACAAACGTGCAATACTCAAATCTTAAATAAGACAAATATCATTTATGTATTTAATCCCATTTTAATAACCAATGTCTTTGCTACTGACCTTCGAGGAACCAATTCAACCATACTAAGCAAAAATCACACATTTGTGTTTCATTTTTGTTATTACTGAATAGTGTTGAACTTTCTTCTCCTGCGTCATATTCTTCATGCCATGTGTTTGAGCGGCGCCCTCTACTGTACATTTCCTTCAGCCTGAGGCGGATTCATTTCACTTTTGGTGTGAAAGGGCTTTTACATTTGTAAAAGAAGAACGTTTCATATTAAAAAATAAACAAGCAAGCCCTGCCAAGTTTTAAAAAGTAACTCAAATGTAACATAACGCATTACTTTCCATAAAAAGTAACTAAGTAACAGTTACTAAGTTAGTTACTTTTTTAGGGAGTAACGCAATATTGTAATGCATTATTTTTAAAAGTAACTTTCCCCAACACTGTTGGTGATTATTAGGAAGCAAATACAGATTATTACTGTATGCACCTCTTTACTGCATGCACACATTCATTTCTGCTCCATCTGACAGTGTTAGACTGAAAGCGATGTGTGTAATAAGAGTTCTGCCGTGCTTCTCCAGAGAGGCCCAGCAGACCTTCAGCACATTGACCCAGAGTTCACCAGAGAGATGGTGCCCAACTCTGTGGGCCGCACTCCAGATCTCACCCCCAGCCTGGCCACCAGCAGCTCCAACGCCTTCAACGGCTTCTCATACATCTCTGGAGAAGACGGCTTCCTCTGAGGCGCCGGCCGATGAAGGCTTCTCTCACCGTCAGGTCACTGAGCGCTGGAAAAACACTGGACTGCAGTGAGGGCAAACGCACCTGTCGGATGACGGGTTTTAAGATGTTGTGCTCATTTTGCATTCATCATAAGATATCTCATCAGTATGTTCGCTGTGTAAGACTAAAGGACATTGCGGGAAATGGATTTACTGATTGCACCACTTGCAAAGCAGCTATAGTAGCAACATCTGTAAAAGTCTAGATTTCTGCTCTTGCTCGTCTTTTGGGGATCGTGGATCTGCGTGCCTTACTCTTGGCCACATCCTCATCTAACGTTCTTCATCTGATTACTGAAAAGCATGGAAAATTACACCTTTGCTTTGTAACGTTTTGTGCAAAACGTTCCGTAAGAGCATTTCTTCTGTTATTAAAAATGACAAAATAAAATCTATTTTATGTAAGATCCGTAAATATGAAGTTAATCTGACTGTGCTTTATGAAATCATGTATTAATGCTCAGAAAGTCTTCAGATATGTGAAAAACCATTGATAAATGTATATCTGTATATGTACAGATATACTGCTCATAATGTTACATGTTTTTGTTTAAGGTGTTGTAAAATCGTGCTAAAGTTTCCCTTAATCTGTGTGATATGTCAGAATTCACCTCGGAAAAAAATGTGCTGAGATTTCACTTCATTTTCCTCTGATGTGGCGCTTTTTGTTTCCATATGACAAAGCAGCAATGAATTCATGCAAAACATTACATTCACACACTGCTCATTCATTATGACTTCACCAGTAAGCAGAGCATCTCCATCTGTTTTAATAGTAACATTTATAACATTAATGTTAACTTCACATTAAATAAACATCAAAAACAAACCATTTCATGATTTCATAATGCACCATTCACAAGACATGTAAAATCCCATGTTGACTTTATGATTACTAGAAATTGTTTTTAGATCAATTATAATTAGTTTTGCCCCTGAAGCAAAAGGTTCAACTTGCTCATTTTAGTCTCATCAGGTGACTGCAGATAAGCTCATTTGGTGACAAAAAAGGAAAAGAAAAAATCTGCACATTCTAGAGTAGAATTAAATTCACATGGCATTTTAAAACTCGTGTTCAAATGAGTTAAATTTGCACAGAGCTTTTAGAGCTTCTTTGTATATCACATTGAGCACTGGCCCGTATGAGGTCAAATGCACGTTATGAGGACATTATGAGTGTTTTAGGAATAGACTCACTCTGGTCATTTATGGCCTACAGTTTTGGAGCTCAAAGACTGTGTGTATGTTGTTCCAAATGTAATCTAAAAATGGACCACACTGACTTTCCAGGCATTTTCTGTAGAGTTAGTGTACTATGTGGGAGGTGTCTTTGTCTCTCTGGATAGAGTCCTGAACACACTGGCGTAAATTCACTCTGGCTGATTGTAGAAATTCTCTATTTGCAACCAGCAAAGATCAGTTTATGCAAGTGTGTGCTTTCCGCACTGTACACTAACTCTGGAAAAGGTCTGGAAAATTTCTGAGATAATGTAGATTTGTTAAAGTTTCTCCTTGTTTTCAGGCATTTAAAAATTATTTTAGAATTCTATTTCAATCCCTAAAACAATTAAAAACGAGTGCATTGAAACTCTCCAAACTACTATTTGTCTTATAATTTGCTTTACATGTTTTGGTTTTATTTTCTTTTAATTCATTTATTTTGTTGTTGTTGTTCTTGTGTTTATGATATGCTGCTTGGATTTATTGCTGGTGTGTTTAATAACTGAAAGATGACAATGCCTGTTTGTTATTTGAAAGGTTTAATAAAGCTAAGAACACATTTGACTTAAATTATATAAATGTATATAATTTTACACGCACTTTTATATAATTTTACACGCACACACACACACACACACACACACACACACACA
>NW_015506143.1:149640-154779 GCF_001515645.1 Sinocyclocheilus grahami
TCTCCTTGTAATACCTATGTTATACCTTTGTCATTATACAAATTTATGTCCTTATTTGTCACAAAAACGCGTACACTCACATACACACACACACACAGACACTCGCTCACTCACATACACACACACAGCAACAGTTAAAAAGTGTGCCGTTTAATCGCTGCAAGTGTTCTCCGCTGTGTTTGAACACATGGCAGACCGTCAACAAACTGGCGCTCAGAGCAGCTAGCGCTAATCTAGCCGTTGAGCTAACTGTCGAAGTTTTGTCCTGTTATCTTCGTGTCTGAACCATAGGAAACCGCTTCGGGTTGAGAGCGCAGAGTTATTGTTGTTAGACTGATATTAAAGTATTCGCTATTATAAGCTAAAGACATCTGATACAGAGCGAGTTTAGCAGTATAACGTTTCCTGAGGAAAGTGTTGGTTAGTTTGCCTCTGAACTAACTTAGCCGGGGATGCTAGTCATGAAGTTCATTGTCTGAAATCGCTCAGTCTCCGGTATGTAGGGCACTAGATGTTTTAAAGTGGTGTCCTAGAACGATTCAGTTGGCATTTTACTATCTAAAGTTACACATCTGTTATATGTATAATGTGCTCTGTTCACTAACTGACATTAGCACAGCGAGCTAGCCTTCTGGGTACACATTACCATCAGGACTGAACAGCTCTGCTTTAGGATTACTGATTTCCATCCAAAGAAATTGCGTCAATTCTCTTGGATTCAGTAATATTGAAATTCTTGCTTGCATCCATACGCTGTAAGTATTTTCAGGTAACTTAATGGCTGAGTGATAATTAACATCATGTCTTCCATAAAGTTTTGTAAAAACAAAAGAAAGCACACTATGAAGATGCAAAGGGATATAGATACGACCGTACACAATGACGCATTCCTTTGTGGTGATATCTGTGTCTCCGTCGATCAGGAATGCCATGTATGCACTGTTTGCAATTTGCACAGACGTCTTTTTTTCAATGCATCTGCGATGACTCCTATAAATTGGGCGCGCACGACATCATTGCTGTACGTCGGGTTTACGTTCAAGCCATTTTTCTTCATAAGAATTATTTCGGACTTGAACTTAGTGAAGGGAAGTTCTTCTTTTGCAATATTGTAGGCAACGTTAAACTTGATTATCATCTCGGCCTCGTCTGATGATCTGTTTGTTGCTGCCTGCCGCTGAAAGGCAGCGGTGAGAGAGGGCACTTGGGCAGTGCATTTATCGTGGCATGTAATGTGTTTTATAGATTAGGGTGACCATACGTGCCATTTTCCCAAGACGCGTCCTGGCCAGGATTTCTATATTGCCTAAAATATCTAGGTTTTGGCTTTGTTTGCGTGTGCAGACCGATCGGTGTATGACATCAAAATACCTCGATAGCATGTTGAAAGCATAAGGAACCGTCTGTATGGTATTTTGATGTCATACACCGATCGGTCCGATCGCATCCTGGGTAAATGGCATGTATGGTGCCTTAACTTAACATTCTTAATGAAAAAGTTGTCAATCGTTCTTTTCATATTCTCTCATCATCCGCGGCTACATCCACTCTGTTTATCTGACGGGCCTAGGCTACTCACCTCTCTCTGTGTGACAGCAGCACACGCATTTTCTAACGTACACACACGTACAGGAATATCTGGACCATGGCCAATCAGCGGGGGGGTCCGCCCTTCACTATCTCTGATTGGTTTAGACCACGATATGGGCCTAATGTGTGTCTGTTGTTGAACCACAGGGAGACTTTCATAGTCGCGGAGACTTTTTTTCCCCCTCGAACGGCTGGTCGCACCGGTGCGACCTCAGATTTTTTTTAGTCGCACCATTGAGAAATTAGGTCGCACGTGCGACCAAATTGGTCGCGCACTAGAGCCCTGATTGGGCTCTAGAATACGCTACATGACTTCTTTGAACAGATTTTAAAGGGGTCATATGATGCTACATGCACTTTTACAAGTTGTTTGAACTGAAATGTGTGTAGGCAGTGTGTGTACACAACCACCCTATAATGATAAAAATCCATCCAGTGGTTTTTTGTTAATCTACTAAAATCTTTACCCCTTCCTCAAATTGAGCCGATCTCAGATGCCTGTCTGACGTCACACAGACAGGCCCCTCCCACGATAGTTTGATTGACAGTATAGCGTTTCAGCACAGACTGGACTTGTGTCTTACCTTAGACCCGCCCTGAGTGACTGTCATCAGTCAGCCATTGTTTCACCGCCGGAGCAGATGTAGACAAGAATGACTCGTAAGCGATTGAGGATCACACACTGCCAGTCTGAAAATCTGGTAGCTTGTGATCCTCAGTCATTTAGAGTATGTATGATGATCAGTTTTTCTCTGTCAAACAAAATTGGCAAATATATGATGCATAGTGTTTAAAAATCTGTTCAGGTTATGAAAGTGGTGTTGGGGTATTCCAGCCTTTCTAGCTAAATGCACCCATACAGAAATCCCAACAACCACCACATCTGTATTTTCTTTAAAAATCATAGCTATGTGTACAAATTTGCTGTTAACTCAATAATGAAAAGTTTTATTTTTTAACTAATGTGGGTCTTTCAAAATTTTAGGTTCAGTATGCTTATCCAGCGATTCATTTGAGTCATCCTTTGAAAGCGCAGCTGCTTTAAAAAGGGAAAGTAAGGTATGTTGCATATTCCCTTTGTTTCATTTCTGTCTCTGTTGCCGTGATATCTTCCTTTCTGTGCCTTTACACTAATGAGTGATTACATCTCATTGAAACCATGCTTGCAAACACTACCTATGACCTTCGCTCTGTTTTCTGCTTCTCATTGGAGCTGTTTTAGTGTGTAGAAGTTCATAGCCGGTTCTGTACGTCTGATCAGGACTGGAGTTCAGCTCAACAGGCGCGTGTAGGAATATTCAATCACAGCTCTGAATCTTGTTTGATTCTCATCTCTGTGTTTCTAGTGTAATAGAAGCTATGGTAAGTCTTAAACCTAAGGGTGTGACTGATCCCGAGTCTGATATTGATGAAGATATTGAGCGACTGAAGAGCAAGTGGACTTCAAAAGAGGTGAGCTGAAGCACTGAGGTGCATTTAAATCATTGCTAATAATAAATTAATACATCACTTACTTGAATTAAGTCATTGTACATGAAATAGTACAGCTATTAAAAAGTATTGGAGCAGGGTTTTTATTCTCATCTTCCAAATGCTTTGTTATAATGCTTATGGTAGGTGTGTGCTACAAATTTTAATGTAAGGTGTGATTAATAACATTCCTAGGTATTTAGGTATTTATAGTATATACAGTATCTCACAGAAGTGAGTACACCCCTCACACTTTTGTAAATATTTTATTATATCTTTTCATGTGACAACACTGAAGAAATGACACTTTGCTACAATGTAAAGTAGTGAGTGTACAGCTTGTATAACAGTGTAAATTTGCTGTCCCCTCAAAATAACTCAACACACAGCCATTCATGTCTAACCCGCTGGCCACAAAAGTGAGTACCATTACCCATTTTCTCTCCCCGGTGTCATGTGATGCTAAAGAAGCTGAGGGTAAAGGTGATGGATTGGCCAAGCATGTCTCCAGACCTAAACCCTATTGAGCATCTGTGGGGCATCCTCAAACAGAAGATGGAGGAGCGCAAGGTCTCTAACATCCACCAGCTCCGGGATGTCGTCATGGAGGAGTGGAAGAGGACTCCAGTGGCAACCTGTGAAGCTCTGGTGAACTCCATGCCCAAGAGGGTTAAGGCAGTGCTGGAAAATAATGGTGGCCACACAAAATATTGACACTTTGGGCCCAATTTGGACATTTTCACTTAAGGGGTGTACTCACTTTTGTGGCCAGCGGTTTAGACATTAATGGCTGTGTGTTGAGTTATTTTGAGGGGACAGCAAATTTACACTGTTATACAAGCTGTACACTCACTACTTTACATTGTAGCAAAGTGTCATTTCTTCAGTGTTGTCACATGAAAAGATATAATAAAATATTTACAAAAATGTGAGGGGTGTACTCACTTCTGTGAGATACTGTATATTTACACATTGCAGTATTTGCATTTTAAAGACCCTATCAAATCAAAATTACACTTTGAGAACCAATACACCATGAAACTGTTCTCACCTCAGATCAGCAGAAGAGTCTCCTGAACTAAAGTTGATTACATCATCTATTGACTGTTCGCTTTTCATGGAAACACAGCTGGGTTCAGGAGATTCTTTCTGATTTAGACTAAAACGCAGAAGCAGTTAAACAGTATTCCGTTATGCACAAACTTTCAAAGTAAACACTCTTTTCGTCATTGTCACTCCACTAGAAATCTTTGTAGTGATTCATAGAATGGTGCATAGATTCATCACTTTTCATTGACACCCAGCTTCAGGAAACAACATGTCACACTTGTTCGTTCTTCAATTCTTTAAACAAATTGGTCTTTAAATCAATTTGCTCATACTGCAGAGGATAATATGTGAACTCTACAGAACATACAGCAGGGTTCCTCAAATCGGTCCTGGAGGGCTGCTGCCCTGAACTATTTAATAAAGTGAATATCTTATGTAATCAATCAGTTAGTGTTTCGAAAATCATCAGTAAAACAGCTTGTTGTGTCATAACAGTCGTAACATAACATTTACCTCTAAAACACCATCAATATAACTTTACCAACATTTATTATTTTCATAAATTTTTTTTGTATTCATTTTTTATTTTTTTTTGGAGTAGGTAATTGTATGTAATTGAATGTAATTTTTACATTAATTAACATTATTCACACAATATAACACAACTTTAATTTTGACTTCATTCTAAAAATATTATGGCACTAAACGCTGCCATATTTACCAAATAAGGCAAACACTCTCTTGGCACAGCGGCCAAAAATGCAAAAAGACAGAACGAATGAAAGAGAGAGCAAAAAAACATTCAAAACACCTACAGAGTGCACACATTACGTGAAGTCTAGTGCGCGTGTGCATTAACAGTGCGCTCTTTCACTGCATGATTCAGTCTATTAAAATACATTCAGAATGATCAGAAATTGAAGACATGGGGGCAGAAAATTTGTATATTTATACCACTTATAGTTAATCAATTTCACACGGAAGAGTGCCTTTTTTCTCCAAAAATTACCATATACAAATGTGATATTG
>NW_015506143.1:155211-155469 GCF_001515645.1 Sinocyclocheilus grahami
TACTTCTGAATGCCACTTCAGATGCAGCTTATGTCTGGATTGCAAAGATGAATTTTGTTGATACTGATTTCATTTGCTTGGTAACACCCGAAATGTCTTATTATTCTTATTCACAAGTAAAATGTAAGAATTTGAATCAAAATATAATGCACACTTAGGCCTATAGAAAAAAATGTCTTTATAAAGGCAAAAATGCCCATAAAAGGTAAAAATTAGAGCTGCACGATAAATTGCATGCGATATTTAACGCGCATCTTG
>NW_015506143.1:155479-156196 GCF_001515645.1 Sinocyclocheilus grahami
AAAAAAAAATGGTAGTTGTCCTTTAAGCAAAATATTATTTAATATAAGTATGGTTTCTTTTTTTTTTTTGTTATAATTTGACCAAAATATGACATGTTATTGATAGGTTTCTTGAGATTCAACCTTGTACACAAACATGCTTAGTTTAAGGGATATAACCTTTTTTTGGTGGTTTGTTTTATTGCAAATTTTTAGGATGAAAGTCTTGCATCCCTCGTCGGGAGGTTTGGAAAGGATGAGTGGGAAATAATTGCAGGCTTCCTATCTGTGAGTGATTTATTTTAAAACGTTAATTCATAAATACTGAAGTGTTTCAGTGGACATTTGTGGTTGTACATATTTGAGTCTGGAATTGTGTTTGCAGGGACGCTCTGCACAGGAATGTAAATACAGATTCACGGTTGTCTTAGACCCTGAGCTCGTTAAGGGAACCTGGACCAAAGAAGAAGATGAAAAGGTGAGCAATGTTTTGTGTATTTATTAGATCTTAATGAAGGATCAGGGCTGGACGTTTTATTTTTCCTTTTTTTTTGTTGAATATGATGCTGCACGACAGAACTGTATACACAGGGTGTTTGCGGGTCCTTAAAAAGTCTTAATGTCTTAAATTCAGATTTGATGGGTCTTAAATATTTTTGGTCACGTTACCGTTAAAAGATCTTCAGCCTGACTGACCTAATGACTGTTTACAATCATTGGACAGACCGAAGATTTTTT
>NW_015506143.1:159900-160594 GCF_001515645.1 Sinocyclocheilus grahami
TATTATTATTACTTAAAGTATATTTTAGTATACAGTAGTCATAGCATAGGTTTCTGAAATGAAATGGTGAAAAGCTCCTGAAGTGAACTCTCAGAGCAGCTCTGGAGATGAAGTTTATGTGGACTGTCCTCATATATTGAGACGGGATCTAACTATCTTGTCTTCTCTTTCTGTAGCTCATTCAGCTGGTGACTTTGTATGGTGACAAGAAGTGGAGCACAATTGCAAAGCACCTAAAAGGCAGAAGGGGCAAACAGTGCCGTGAGCGATGGCATAATCACCTCGACCCTTCTGTGATTAAGACCCCCTGGACAGAAGAGGAGGACCTTATGATCATAAAATGCCATTGTGTGCTGGGATCTCGTTGGGCACAAATTGCAAAGTTTCTCCCTGGAAGGTAATTTAGAGTTGAAAGAAAATTGTAAATAATCATCTTTGTTTTTATAGTTAATGTTGAACAGTCTTATAGTGTTGTCATTTATTATATAATTAAGGCCGTTCTCCATTTAGTTTGTAAATGGAAAGACTGTACATTGTTACAGTAAGGCACTGTAACTGATCAGCATTTGGTAATGTTTGGTAGGACTGATAATTCCATAAAGAACCACTGGTATTCAACCTTAAAGCGTAAAATGGACAAGGGCACCTACAAGATAGAGGATGTTGACTTGAGTGATCTTGGACTCTACTTGTC
>NW_015506143.1:161720-171143 GCF_001515645.1 Sinocyclocheilus grahami
GCTCATAACTGCTTAAGAGTGCACTGGCCACGAGCGATGACATCGAACCTGCACACACATTTAATGAGGAAAGTTAACATGCATGTTTTAGCCAGCCCCAAAGTTTAGTCTGAATTGTTTCTACTTTCACATGCAAATGACTTGTTGCACTTATGAATATGATAAGGATGGTCGGCATCAATTCTAGTAGGATAAAACGTAATTACGCTTTCGAAACGGTCTGTTTTGCCCGACCATCGTTAGCTGAAGCTGTGTGAAGAGTGTGAGCTGCTCCGTCTCACATGCAGCCTCAGAGGGAGAGAGGTTCTCCGGTACAGCGTTCCACAACAACGCCGCAGATGCGCCTTCCTCTAAATCGGCCTAGTTTTCAGCACTTTAATTTTCAGCAATTTCAGCATCAATCGGTCGACCTCTAGTGTGGATATTTACTGTGCTTCGCAATCACAGATTCTAGCCTACGTCTTGGACGTATGACCAAAATAAGCATTATCACCATATATTGTCATCCGAACGAGTAAGTAACAAGTCTGCTACATTTGTTCTGACCAACTGAGGAAAAAAGCATTACAATAAATCGTGCTACCAATGGTGATTTAATCTAACAATCGCTTAGCTCATATCACATCAAACCATGCAAATTATTATTATTGTTATACTTTGTTCTCAAACTGTTAATGTTAACAACATCAGCACTAGGGCTGTGTATCACCAGCAAAGTCACGATACGATACGTATCACAATACAGAGGCCACGATACGGGACTGCACTGAATTTCATCTCAGCAGAATTTAGTAAAACAGCTGTTTATTAAACACTGCATATCATAGGGCTGTTGCTAACTATAGGCAGAGCAGGCAGTTGACCTCTGCATTATGAAGGGCCTCCATAACTCTACCACAGTACAATATAGGTAATGGCACATGTTTCATGTTTACATTGTGCACTCCCCACCAGGTACAATATTCTGACTGTTTGCATCTTGTTTTTAAGCCCATAAATAATAATGTACTCGTTCTGATAAATTTATATTGTAATGTACTCATTCTAATATATTTAAATCATCTTAACATTGCTGGTAGGTTAACATTGCACAAATCAACACTCTACGTTTAAAAAATAAAAATGAGAAGAGTTCTAAACTAATGCACTGTCTTCAGTGTATCTCACGCACACACGTTTAGTCAGATCACGCTGCGCATGCGCACAGACATTCTTTTTAGCGCTGCCCCGTAATTTTATCAATAAAGTAGTTTAACCGCTCAAGAGCTACATTAGCGTTCTCAACAAGGAGCTGGTAACATAGTTTCTAAAGCAATTAAAGCCACAGCTTCACTGTTAATATAGAAATGCGGCAAAACGTTTAAATACATATGAAACATACAAAAAAATACATGCATACAAAAAAAAAATACATACACAGCCTCTCTCTCTCTCTCATAAATGAACACTTGATAAATTACACTTTTCTGAGAATAGAATAGTGGAGATCGCTAAACTGCAAGCTAACCGGTGTTTTCAGAAAGCAAACGCGTTTATCCACAGAGGAGAGAGATGACTTGTTGCACTTATGAATATGATAAGGATGGTCGGCATCAATTCTAGTAGGATAAAACGTAATTACGCTTTCGAAACGGTCTGTTTTGCCCGGCAATCGCTGCATGCGGTTGCCAGGTTGACAAAAACAAGTAGCACACTTAGCAGATATTTCCATATTGCGCAAGTAGGAAGCTCCGTTTCGGAGATTGCATCTCTTTATATCAGGCAACCCCAGTTGTGTTCCTCTGCGGCAAGATTAAACCTGTTTGTAGCCTATATATTATGCTCTATTCATTATTTTTTATAGAAGCCTTGCACTTTTCTACTCCGTTTTCTAAACGCTGCTCTTGTATTCAAATTAAGCGCGGTCCACTGCAGCGCACGTGCCGTGATATCGATACAGGGACAGCTGTATCGATACTCGTATCGTCAAATCTCTGTGGCGATACATCGTCGTATCGATGTATCGAACACGGCACTGATCAGCACTGTGTGTATGTAGTGTGTATTAGCGTGTAGATTTCAATTTCTGAACAGTCTAATCTCTAATTGTCATACCATTCGAATTTCATATAAAGAAATTATTTTAATCCAAAAAGCCAATTATTCTTCTCGAACTGGCTCTCTTTAAAATACAAAAACTTGTGTAATCCCACGTAGGCTATCTGTAATCAGATTTTAAAACGGGAATCAAATTTAAATCATGTATTTCATAAACACATAATCCTTTCTGGATTACAATCTGCCATCAAAATGCTAAATTGAATCATTCCAGCTGCTGTGAGAAAATGCTTATAAATGATCGGCCACCTGCAGGATCCTCACATGTGATAGCCTAGTAGCCAGGACTCCTTCTTTATGTTTACAGACGTGACGTAATGATGCTGAGGCATACTCGAATTTCCTGCAAATTCCTACCCGTACCACTCAAATTATAAAACATTATAATAAGCTTACCGTTGTGAATCGGGCTAAAGTAAGGCGATCGTTTTGAACACTGGCTTGTTACTTGCTCAAATATTGTTTTTGGATAACCAAAAAACGTTACGGACTGCAGCTTTAAATATCACAATATGACATAACATAATCTGACATAACAACTACTGATTACCTGGGGCTAGTTTGTCACAAAGGTTATATCACACATGAACAAAGGTGTGTGTCCTGTAGCAGTGGTATAAGTTTTGTATATTTGTTTCAAACACCTCTAATTTTACACCAGAATACAGTTAGTAGATTCTGTCCCCAAACTAAGATTTAGCATTTGTGTTAAGTTAATATAAAACATTGACGTCGTTTGAGTCGGTTTGACTTTGAGATTTTAATGCCATTGACACATGATAGTGGAGAGCCTGAGGAGACATGTGTGATCAGCCTACTTGGGATAATTTAGAAATAAATGTGGCCACCAACGCTTGTCTTTTTGAAATATTTGATTTTAATCCACAGTCAAAGAGCACAGCAGAGCCACTACCCAAGGTGAAGAGGACGACTTTAGAAAAAACGCTGGATGCGAACAGTCCTCCCCTCTACCCATGTTCATCTTCACCCTCCAGCTCCAGAAGTGCTTCTGCTGTGCCGCCGCAGCATAAAGCTTTTGTTGATGATGTTTTGCGAATGCTTGCCAAGGACATGCTGCCCTTGAACTTCACTGAAGGCTCTGGGTTTCGTAAGTTCATGTCCTCAGTTGGTCCTCAACATCCACAACTCTCACAGCGCACCATAGTTTTAGAGCTCTACAATGCTGTGGAGAAAACCATCAAGCCACAGCTGATCCAGCAGCTCATGAGCTGCGTATCTCTGAGTGCAGGCCGTAATGTCGTTCACCTCACCGCTGATATTTGGGCTAGTGAACATGCAGAACCACTTCTGGCCGTTCAGATGCACTTTCTTGATGATGACTGGAACATTCACAGACCGACTGTGGCTTTTCGCCAATTGCAATGTAATCAGTTTACGGCACAGATCGGAGGAGAGCTCGAATCAGTTCTTCTAAGCTATGGGCTTTTCCCACATAACATTGGTTACAGCATTATCCACGAGGCCAAGAACACTATTGCCACACATGATGTTTTCTGTGACTACAAGATCATGTATTCTGCACAAAAGAACGATCCAGACGAAGATGAGTTATTGCGTTTTCTTAATGACCAGTTCGCCATAGATGATTACTCTATAGCTGAAATCTCGTGCAGCAAACATCTGGATTGTATTACAACACTACTGCATTGTGTAATGAAGGAGGCACTGAAGAAGTCCAGAGTGGTTGAGCGTATACTTGTTGAGATACAAAGCGTGGTGTCTTTTTTTCGCCGCAGTGCCTACTGGCTTGAGGTTCTTGCACGGAAATGCAAGCTCTCACTGTCTGTTTCTTCCAGCACAAGCAGCTACACCTGGAACTCCACAATCACCATCATCCGTGAGCTAATGCAGGAGTCGGTATGGGACTTGGTGATGACCCTTCTCAATCAAGCTCGCACGGAGACAAACAGCTGCAGTATTTGTCCACCGGTGGTTCATGTTGCACGTGAGCAGGTAGTGGACTTTGTTGGCTTGGTGGAGCCTTTCGAAGAAGTGGTCCAGGTGCTTCAGGATGACGCTTTCACCTTGTCCCTCGTCATTCCGTCCATCATTGGACTCGATAAAACACTTGAGACCAAGGCCACGAGCTTCAGCCTTTTCTGCTCAGCCCTGCGCTCTGGTCTCCGCTCTTACTTCCAGCCTCTGATTTTGCGAAGAGATTTTATACTAGCCACAGTTCTGGACCCGCGAATCAAGCTGCAACCCTTTGACGGTGGAAAAGAGAAGTTTAAGAGTACCACACTGTTTACACCCTCCAAACAGCGTGCCTCTTCAGTTGTGGAGTCAACATTAAGCGAAACTTGTGCCACCGCAGATATGAGCTGTGATAAAGCAGATGCTGATATGCAGAAGCTAATGAACGTGCCTGAGCTGCGTCAGTATTTATCAGAGCCCTTGTCTGAGGGAGAGGTTTCTGTCCAGGCCTTCTGGAAACAAGCTAAGCGCTTCCCTCGCCTACAGAGCGTCTGCCGCAAGCTGCTGGCCGTCCCAGCATCTTCAGGGGGGTTTAAAAGACTGTTTCCTCTAGCCTCCTGTATCGTACGGGCCCAGAGAAACAGACTGCCACAACACACCACAGAACGACTTCTGCTGTATCGAGAGTATCGGAAAACAAATGGCAAAAATGCGATGGAGTGAACACTGAGCATTTTGCTTTCTTAAAGGAAGTGAAAAATACATGATGACATAAAGTGTATGTATTTTTTTTTTATTTAATGTTTTTTTTTGAGTGACTTCATTAGAGTGTCACCTGATAATAAACATCTTGATAAATATATAAAAGTCTAGATAACTTGAATTTATTGTCAAATTGTAGTTTTCATATCTTTCACATTTTTCACTTTAAAAACTGTCTAAAAAGGGTAATGTTTTATGTAGGTCGGAGATGTGAAGATAGATGAAGATAAAGAGAGAGCAAAATTTTGCATTTTAGGTCAGCATTGCCATCTAATCAGCTAATATTGTCTTAAATAATTCATCTTTTATAACATGGGATTTTGACCAAACATATGTAACTATAACAGTTTTGGACATGCAAAGTAATAAAACATATTTAAAAAATACCTTAAAGTAACTACAAATGAGCATGTTAAGCAAATATCTTCAAGATTTTTTCCCCCTGACCTGTTTGCATCTCTGGTCTTTGGTGGGCCGGTGGGTGTGATGTGTGAGACCCACAGAAAGAAGTGTAAAAGCTTGCAGTGCTGACACTGTATTTAGAGGATCAATACTGATACTAAATGTTTGAACTATAGGGATGCACCGATACCACTTTTTCCAGTACTCGCCCGATACCGATACTTTTATTTTTGGTACTTGCCGATACAGGGTACCGATACCAATATTTTCATTGCATTTGTACATTTTTAAAATATTGGGTACATAAACCAAAAGAGTATGTATAATGTTAGTTGGTTGACTTCATTTATCAAATAGATAGTCAAACCAAAATTTATTCAGACACCTTCAACTTTTCTCACATTATCAGTTTATTCGCTATAGTTTAGAAAATGGTAATAAAATATGACAAGAACTCAGAGTTAAACTGTGTCAGAACAAATTCAGCTTGATAATGTTAGATAATTTTGATAGAAAGGTATGTAATGGATTACAATCAACCAAATATTATTTATACAGCTGTTAGTATGACAGTATTTACACAACTATCAATACTTAGTCAGGCAACCCTTAGCCTCAATGACAGCCTGTAGTCTCCTGGGCATGCTGTCACCCAGCTTCATTTGTATCAAATTTACTGGTAGTCCACTGTATGAAGAATATTTGTGTATAATATAGCACAGTTTAGTTTATTTGCTATCCTCACTTACATAAATGAACTATAGTGTCCTGCACCCACTAGTAAAAAAATATAAAAAATTATATCTGGTCTCTGAATCATTTTTGGTTTGACTGTATATCCTTCTGTTATTTTCACACTTAATTATGCCCATTAAAATGTAGTTTACAAGTTTTTATTACTTTCACTGTTAATTTTTCTCTCTCTATGGTAGCCTACATCATCTTTAATTTAATAGCATTAGAGCTGCTCCATTGCAGCGGCTCAGTATTGTAATCACACGCTTTGCTGTAATAATGCAGGGAACCACTCGTTATAAATCTCCTTACTGTGATATTTTCATAAATAGAAGTTGCGTTTTTTTCATCTGAAACGTGCAGCGATTTATTTTCCAAAGCCACTCATATAATGCAGAAACACTCGTGAAGCAAAACACGCGCACACGTATTTGTAGGCTACTGATGCAGAATGAGAGGGACAAGTACAGTATAGCCTTGTGCATTTCACACAGGCTGTACTAGTATGCTAAAGGGTGAAAATAAATGATGTTTATAGTGAATGCCCCTATAAATGGTCTTATATTTACGATTAAGTTTTAATCCAAATGATGCGTGTGCTAAGTGTGTGAACATCAAAGATCACACAGGCAATACTGAATGTTCAACATTATATTCATTGCATACATATACTTCGTAGATGTCCTTAATCTCCAATAACTCCATTCTGCTGTCTGTTGTCGGTGTTTAATTGTCTGAATATGGCACTTAACAAATGCTGTGTGGTATCGGTGTTTGGTATCGGGGCATTTGAACGAGTACAGGAGCTCAGTATCGGGCCCGATACCGATACCAGTATCGGTGCATCCCTAGTTTGAACTACTTTAAGCGAACTGTTCTCTGAACAATCATGTGTGCTTCTCCCTTCACTCTGCTGTATCGGTCTGTGACTTGTGTTTGGTTGTGAAAAACATCGAGTCTGACCCTGATCACGTGAATGTAGGTGTGAGGCTGGCTGGGCAATAATGTTGTGACTGCCTGTTTAGTTTTGCAACACCTACTTTCTACAACTCAATTCCTGACAGACTGAAGTCCCATCCTGCATTTTTTACTCGTACGATAAGCCATTTCTTTCACATATACATCACAATAGGGAAGATAATTTGGTCATGGTTTTCTTTTCATGCCAGTTTTAACCACAAGGGTGTGTTGTGGTCATTTCAACCAGAATTGAACTGGGCACAGTGGATGCACTGGGTTCAAAGACCGACTGAACCGGCTGAGCACTGGAGCATTGTTAAAATATTTGTTTGTTCACCCATACATTACAATTCTGCATAATTTACTCACCCATATGTCATTCCAAACACATGCATCTATGAAACAAATTGTGATTCAGTTTCAAGCTAGTCCGAGCTTGTTAGGACCGACAGACAAGCTGTATTACTTAATCACCAATTCACATTTTGACATTAGGCAGAATACATGGCAATAAGAACCACGATTCCTTGATCATCTAACCACAAATTATGTTGGTTCTGGAAGAAAAGTTCATTTGTATTTGTCACAGCGCTTACACATTATTGCTCTTTTGTTGGTTCAATTGCTTCTATTGTCCTCGTTTGTAAGTTGCTTTGGATAAAAGCGTCTGCTAAATGACTAAATGTAAATATTTGTTTTTTTCTTTTGTTTACATGTTGTTTCAAACCTTTATGATTGTTGTTCCAAAGAAGAGAAGATGAGTTTTTAAAGCATACCTGGCCACTCTTTATAATATACTGTAGTCAACACTAAGTGGATCCAAAAAGTTCATCAAAGTTGTATAAGACAAGAATGTGTTTAGGACAACTTTGATGAAAGGTTTTGATCCACTTCAGATGTTGACTACTACAGTTAAAGTGAATATGACAATTAAAAAAAACTAAAAATTATGTTAAGTATCATATGACTTGAGTGCTATATTTCATGTCTTATAAAATCATACTGTGGCTGTTAGTTATTATTCACTGAAAATCTGCAAAACTTGTTTGTTTTTTTAGGTCTTTTTCAAATTTGTGAAATGTGGCTATTTATTTTTGAATAATTTACTTATGTTAAATAATTCTGATATTTTTAGCGTGCCTGTCCAAATGATGTCACCATATTTTTGGAAAAATGAAATCTATAATGTTAAAATATATTGCTAAAAAATTATTAAAGCTTTTGCAATAATTAAGGGTTTATAGAATTAACCATTTGATTCCGTTTTAGTCATTTTGAAAGGGTTTCTATAGTACTTGAATGACTGACAAATAACAAGGGCATCATTTTATTTTATTTTTTTCAACAGGTTATGTTCAAGTTGGATTAGTTTTAGTACAGTGTGAATTATAGCACACTAAGAAGCAGGACAGCGTTTGAAACCTCTCATTAGCTATTGATGGATTGATGTCAGACTCAATGATTAGCTTGATAACTTTGCCTGTTCCACAAAAGAGGTTTAATGCCAATGGTTTAAAAAAAGATTTTTTTATAGTGTATTGATATTTTTGATCTTGATCTTCTTGCTTGCAGTTTGATGTGCAACCTATTCATATGTTAACATCTCAAAAATTGTGTTTTAGGGTTTCATGACACTTAAACTAAAATAAAGTGTGACCCATATTACTAAGGCCTATAAATTGATCAAAACACAATCTTCTCAGATGCCTTCTGTCATCTGACTGATCATTTACCTTTTTAGCGAGTAAAAGGCCTTTTAGTATAATTGTCCACCTTCAGCTTGTGCTGCATGTGTTTTAGCTGTCAAATCTTTACTGTTTTTTATAAAGTAAACACAAGTATAACTTGAATTGTTAGTAATATTTCAAGATGAACATTTACTGAAGCAACGTAGCTTTACTTGACATAAATTTGTGACACGAATGAAAATATGTTGCACCTACACAGTAAAATGCTGTATTTGAAAAAAAATATATATAGAGTGGGTACGGAAAGTATTCAGACCCCCTTAAATTTTTCACTCTTCGTTATATTGCAGCCATTTGCTAAAATCATTTAAGTTAATTTTTTTCCTCATTAATGTACACACAGCACCCCATATTGACAGAAAAACACAGAATTGTTGACATTTTTGCAGATTTATTAAAAAAGTAAAACTGAAATATCACATGGTCCTAAGTATTCAGACCCTTTGCTGTGACACTCATATATTTAACTCAGGTGCTGTCCATTTCTTCTGATCATCCTTGAGATGGTTCTACACCTTCATTTGAGTCCAGCTGTGTTTGATTATACTGATTGGACTTGATTAGGAAAGCCACACACCTGTCTATATAAGACCTTACAGCTCACAGTGCATGTCAGAGCAAATGAGAATCATGAGGTCAAAGGAACTGCCTGAAGAGCTCAGAGACAGAATTGTGGCAAGGCACAGATCTGGCCAAGGTTACAAAAAAAAATTCTGCTGCACTTAAGGTTCCCAAGAGCACAGTGGCCTCCATAATCCTTAAATGGAAGACGTTTGGGACCACC
>NW_015506143.1:174901-183202 GCF_001515645.1 Sinocyclocheilus grahami
CCAAAAGTTCTATCTTGGTCTCATCAGACCAGATAATCTTATTTCTCACCATCTTGGAGTCCTTCAGGTGTTTTTTCATGTGTCTTGCACTGAGGAGAGGCTTCCGTCGGGCCACTCTGCCATAAAGCCCCGACTGGTGGAGGGCTGCCGTGATGGTTGACTTTCTACAACTTTCTCCCATCTCCCGACTGCATCTCTGGAGCTCAGCCACAGTGATCTTTGGGTTCTTCTTTATCTCTCTCACCAAGGCTCTTCTCCCCCGATAGCTCAGTTTGGCCAGCTCTAGGAAGGGTTCTGGTCGTCCCAGATGTCTTCCATTTAAGGATTATGGAGGCCACTGTGCTCTTAGGAACCTTAAGTGCAGCAGAATTTTTTTTGTAACCTTGGCCAGATCTGTGTCTTGCCACAATTCTGTCTCTGAGCTCTTCAGGCAGTTCCTTTGACCTCATGATTCTCATTTGTTCTGACATGCACTGTGAGCTGTAAGGTCTTGTATAGACAGGTGTGTGGCTTTCCTAATCAAGTCAAATCAGTATAATCAAACACAGCTTGACTCAAATGAAGGTGTAGAACCATCTCCAGGATGATCAGAAGAAATGGACAGCCCCTGAGTTAAATATATGAGTGTCACAGCAAAGGGTCTGAATACTTAGGACCATGTGATATTTCAGTTTTTCTTTTTTAATAAATCTGCAAAAATGTCAACAATTCTGTGTTTTTCTGTCAATATGGGGTGCTGTGTGTACATTAATGAGGAAAAAAAAATAACTTAAATGATTTTAGCAAATGGCTGCAATATAACAAAGAGTGAAAAATTTAAGGGGGTCTGAATACTTTCCGTACCCACTGTATATGTGACCCTGGACCACAAAACCAGTCATAAGTCACACGGGTATATTTGTTGCAATAGCCAACAATACATTGTATGGGTCAGAATTATTGATTTTTCTTTTATGCCAAAAATCATTAGGATATTAAGTAAATATCATGTTCCATGAAGATATTTGGTAAATTTCCTACCGTAAATATATCAAAAAGTTATTATCATTACTAATATGCATTGCTAAGGGCTTCATTTGGACAACTTTAAATGTGATTTTCTCAATATTTTGATTTGATTTTTTTTTTGCACCCTCAGATTCAAGATTTTTAAATAGTTGTATCTCGGCCAAATATTGTTCTATCCTAACAAACCGTACATCAATGGAAAGCTTATATATTCAGCTTTCAGAAATAATCAATTGACCCTTATGACTGGTTTTGTGATCCTGGGTCATATATAGTATTGCAGTTTCCACAAAAAATATTAAGCAGCACAATTGATACTAATAAGAAATGTTACTTGAGCACCAAATCTGCATTTTAGAATTATTTCTGAAGGATCATGTGACACTGAAGACTTGAGTAATGATGCTGAAAATTCAGCTTTTTTAATGATTTACTTTTGTAAAATTAGATTTTTTAAATATATTCAAATAGGAAACACATTATTTTAAATTGTAATAATATTTAAGAATATTGCTTTTTATTGTTTTTTTCCCCCTTGAATAAATGCAGCCTTGGTGAGCATAAAAAAAACATTTTAAAAAATCTTGCCGACCCGACCCCAAACTTTTGAATGGTAGTGTATGTATATATATATTTTAAATTTTGTTGAATGGTAGTGTATGTATATATATATATTTAATTTTGTTGAATGATAGTGTATGTACAGTGGGTACGGAAAGTATTCAGACCCCTTTAAAATTTTCACTCTTTGTTATATTGTAGCCATTTGCTAAAATCATTTAAGTTAATTTTTTTTCCTCATTAATGTACACACAGCACCCCATATTGACAGAAAAACACAGAATTGTTGACATTTTTGCAGATTTATTAAAAAAGAAAAACTGAAATATCACATGGTCCTAAGTATTCAGACCCTTTGCTGTGACACTCATATATTTAACTCAGGTGCTGTCTATTTCTTCTGATCATCCTTGAGATGGTTCTACACCTTCATTTGAGTCTAGCTGTGTTTGATTATACTGATTGGACTTGATTTGGAAAGCCACACACCTGTCTATATAAGACCTTACAGCTCACAGTGCATGTCAGAGCAAATGAGAATCATGAGGTCAAAGGAACTGCCTGAAGAGCTCAGAGACAGAATTGTGGCAAGGCACAGATCTGGCCAAGGTTACAAAAAAAATTCTGCTGCACTTAAGGTTCCCAAGAGCACAGTGGCCTCCATTCCTTAAATGGAAGACGTTTGGGACGATCAGAACCCTTCCTAGAGCTGGCCGTCCGGCCAAACTGAGCTATCGGGGGGGAAGAGCCTTGGTGAGAGAGGTAAAGAAGAACCCAAAGATCACTGTGGCTGAGCTCCAGAGATGCAGTCGGGAGATGGGAGAAAGTTGTAGAAAGTCAACCATCACTGCAGCCCTCCACCAGTCGGGGCTTTATGGCAGAGTGGCCCGACGGAAGCCTCTCCTCAGTGCAAGACACATGAAAGCCTGCATGGAGTTTGCTAAAAAACACCTGAATAAGATTCTCTGGTCTGATGAGACCCAGATAGAACTTTTTGGCCTTAATTCTAAGTGGTATGTGTGGAGAAAACCAGGCACTGCTCATCACCTGTCCCAACAGTGAAGCATGGTGGTGGCAGCATCATGCTGTGGGGGTGTTTTTCAGCTGCAGGGACAGGATGACTGGTTGCAATCGAGGGAAAGATGAATGCGGTCAAGTACAGGGATATCCTGGACGAAAACCTTCTCGAGTGCTCAGGACCTCAGACTGGGCTGAAGGTTTACCTTCCAACAAGACAATGACCCTAAGCACACAGCTAAAATAATGAAGGAGTGGCTTCACAACAACTCTGTGACTGTTCTTGAATGGCCCAGCCAGAGCCCTGACTTAAACCCAATTGAGCATCTCTGGAGAGACCTAAAAATGTCTGTCCACCAACGTTTACCATCCAACCTGGCAGAACTGGAGAGGATCTGCAAGGAGGGATGGCAGAGGATCCCCAAATCCAGGTGTGACAAACTTGTTGCATCTTTCCCAAAAAGACTCATGGCTTTATTAGATCAAAAGGGTGCTTCTACTAAATACTGAGCAAAGGGTCTGAATACTTAGGACCATGTGATATTTCAGTTTTTCTTTTTTAATAAATCTGCAAAAATGTCAACAATTCTGTGTTTTTCTGTCAATATGGGGTGCTGTGTGTACATTAATGAGGGAAAAAAATTTACTTAAATGATTTTAGCAAATGGCTGCAATATAACAAAGAGTGAAAAATGTAAGGGGGTCTGAATACTTTCCGTACCCACTGTATGTGTATATATATATATTTAATTATTTTAGAGTTGTGAGATTCTAGATGCTGTAATATCCCAGAATGCTGCTGTTCAATGATTAAGGGACAGTCAGTACTGATCGCTTTCTCCTTCTCAGATTCATAACCTTTATTTTAAAACCAGTCTGAGCTGATGACCAGTCTCCTGTTCGTATAAAATAAGAAATCCTCTGTAGTTTGTGACGGTGTCAAGCCGTGGGAATGGCTTTCTCAATGACACACTTCACCTGCGTGACCTCGGGTAATCTCACCGGTGAAGCCCTTAATGTGATTTTCCGGCTTTGCCGAGAGTTTGGTGATGGACTTTATTGGAAACAAGTAAACCCCAGTAATCTGTGTCCTCGCTGTAACACGTTTAATTCACATCCAGAGAAATGGCTCTGCATTCATTCTTTCAGTATCATTCTCTTTGAGACCTTTCAATGGCTGTTTCATGAAAACTGAATATGTGTACTTGTTATAGAGCAGAATAGAGTGCTTCATTGTCATTACAGTGAGTTTCCTCTTCATTTTAATACGTGTGTTGAAAACAGACGGCTGTTTAGGTGAACTGAGTGGACAGATCCGTTTGCTATGAGACCAATGTGATTCCTGCACTGATATGATTATTATAGCACTTGTGGAGAATATGATGCACTGACATGAAATTGTCATCAGTGACACTTGAGAGGGCCAATCAGGGTTTCCGTTATTGGTTTGCACAATGATTATTAATGTCATCTATTAACAGTCAACCCTCGGAAGTGTTCTTTTATCCATTTAAAGTGGCTTACTGTCTTTAGAGATATGTATGTGTCATAAGGGCAGCTGTCGTCTAAATGAGCGTCAGTTTGACTCTGATGCGGTATTGGAGCAGCAGTGCGTCAGCTGTTGGTTAACGTCCTACTTAGGAGGCTCTCCTTTAATCAGATTGGCTGTAAGTCCATCAGTTTGCAGAGCTTCGAGAGCCTCACCTCACTGTCATTTTCAGTTACTGTTTTTTTTGATGGCCTTTTTGGTGGGTTGAGTTTAACCCAAAAACAAATGTTGGCATTGCCGAAAATGTCTTCAAGTAAGTCCAATTGCTGAAAAGTCAAAAGTTTCAAAATAATTGAAGAACGAGAAAGTAATTTTTTTTGGATTCCTGGAAGAAAACTGAAATGCATAAGTGGAATAACTAGGAAGCAGCTCTGAGTGATGATGCTGTGTGAGGTCAGAGGTCAGAGAAATGGGATATTTCAGGAGTAAGTAGATTAGCTGGTAAATCTGGAGCGGGTCTGAAATAGCTGCTTTATTCACTCTTTGGCTTGAAGTGAGCACAGAACAGCAGCATTAACTCAGACTCTTGCTGTTTGAAAATGAGCAGGACGTACAGCCGATCTGGATGGATCCGTAAGAAGATTGTGCATCTTAAAGGAAGGCAAAATAAATGATATAGTGTCATTTGCTTTTGATTCTTACTACGAGAGCGTGTATGATCGAGGGGCAGGTTATCACTTCAGCTGTGGATTCAATGGATCGAAGAGAAAGTAACATTGATTTTCTGTAGCAGTTTTTGGGTGAGTAATAATCACAACTCATTCTCTAGTCTGAGACAATATCATTGAACAGCAAATCCAATGTGTGCAGGTGAAATAGTGGTGAATTAAGATTGCCGAAAATGTCTTCAAGTAAGTCCAATTGCTGAAAAGTCAAAAGTTTCAAAATAATTGAAGATTCCTGGAAGAAAACTGAAATGCATAAGTGGAATAACTAGGAAGCAGCTCTGAGTGATGATGCTGTGTGAGGTCAGAGGTCAGAGAAATGGGATATTTCAGGAGTAAGTAGATTAGCTGGTAAATCTGGAGCGGGTCTGAAATAGCTGCTTTATTCACTCTTTGGCTTGAAGTGAGCACAGAACAGCAGCATTAACTCAGACTCTTGCTGTTTGAAAATGAGCAGGACGTACAGCCGATCTGGATGGATCCGTAAGAAGATTGTGCATCTTAAAGGAAGGCAAAATAAATGATATAGTGTCATTTGCTTTTGATTCTTACTACGAGAGCGTGTATGATCGAGGGGCAGGTTATCACTTCAGCTGTGGATTCAATGGATCGAAGAGAAAGTAACATTGATTTTCTGTAGCAGTTTTTGGGTGAGTAATAATCACAACTCATTCTCTAGTCTGAGACAATATCATTGAACAGCAAATCCAATGTGTGCAGGTGAAATAGTGGTGAATTAATTAAAAATGCAATTATGTTTTGTATGAAGGCAGGTTATAGCCTTGATTTGAGAAGCTATGGATGGCTGGAACATTTCACACCAAAAACAAAACCAAACTGTATTTTGCATAAAAAATGAAACCTGATTTATTTATTTTTTGCATTGAGAGTTAAACACACTGCTATTCCATAATGTAGTTACTGTATTGCATCCAGATCCAGTTTAACTTTTGAGAGGTTATTTGTAGTAGCAAAAATGATTTTTCTTTTAAAGGTATAATATTATTATTAATTAACAATTGATATATTATTTTTACGTTAATAAGGAGAAACTGTACTTGCACAACTGTACTCATCACAAAAAGTAAGCAGCACACTGTTTTTGATAATAACAAATGTTTCTTGGGCATCAAATCAGCAAATTATATTGCTTTCTGAAGGATCGTGTGCTGGAGTAATGAAGCTGAAAATTCATCTTGCTGTTTTTACTGTATTGCTGATGAAATAAATGCAGCTGTAATTGCTGAGTATAAGCAACGACTTAAAATAGATCTTACTGAATCGTTGACGTCTGTAGTGCTAATTCATTTATCCTGTGCCCAAACAGATATTGCCATGGAGGAGGGAGTATTATGGACTTTGGTAAGGAATGGCAAAAACATACTTTGGTGGAATAGTCAAGTAATAATCAGAACGATGTTACACTATGTTTGACTTTGTCCTCTTGCCTTTTACATTTTAAAGGCATTTTGTGTTCCTAATGTAATCAGTAAAGCAACAAAGATTTCCTATGTCTACTTGTTTGTTTGACATCTATATTGCAGAACTCATTAGTTGGTGAATGGTTTTGCTCACCCTACGAGACTCTACAGTCTCTAAGTTTCTAAGTAGATCATGTCTGCTTGATTCTTAAAGTGACGGGTTCCAGGGTTCCCAGAGCCAAATACACAATGGTTCGAGAGGCGCTGTGTTACCTGATCCCCTATCATATGCAGTGCTCCATGGGATGTGGTGGACTGGCCTGCAAGTACGAGGACCCTTCGCACTGGAGTGAAGACGATCAGGCCATCAGAGGAATCTACTCGTCTTGGTACACGGCATGCACTTAAACATGGCCTTTACCAAATGAGGTCTTGTGAACCGAAGCTTCTCTGTATGTTGAGTTCTCCCAGCACATTTTTCTTTATGCCAAACAGAGTTACAAAAATAATGAGTTTCTTTCCCCCAAAATGTTTCCTCTTCAGAAAGTCAACCGATCATCAAAGCCTTGCTTTTACTTGATTTTACATCCCAAAAATGTCAGCTTTAAGATTTTACTTCAATAAATACAAGTTTTATGCAATAACAGCATGTACGAATGGATTAGTTCAACTCATGGCTTCTCTTGTTTCTTTTTTAGGATCACCGACAATCTGCTGGCCATGGCCCGCCCTTCCACCGAAATCATTGAAAAATTTTACATAATAGACCAGTTTTTGAGGTAAAGCTGATGATTGTAAAAACAAAACTGGTTCTGGAGTGTGTTTGGTGCACTTTTATAATGAGCTGTTTCGTCATGTTAAGATGTGGTTTGAAGACCGTTATTAACCTCCAGTGCCCTGGCGAACATGCCAGCTGTGGAAACCCACTGGATCCCGAGAGCGGCTTCACTTACCGGCCGGAGACATTCATGGAGGCTGGCAGTGGGTGACGCTTTCTTTTTGTACATCGTCTGATTCTGCCTAACTTTCAGTATGTATTTTCCCTGTGTAATGTAAAGAATCTTCTTGACGCACTGAGTTGTTCTTATGTTTTCAGGTTGTAAAGGTACTCTTGTTGCTCTATTTTAGTATATTTCTACAACTTTAGATGGAATGACTATGGTGTGGCGTCTCTCACATCCATCTTGGATATGGTGAAAGTCATGTGTTTTGCCATCCAAGAAGGCAAGATGGCTGTTCACTGTCATGCAGGGCTTGGCAGAACAGGTACAGTTCTGTTTTATATGTTAAAATATATTTATAATTTAATAAACATACCTGATTTATAGGTTGCTGGGTTGATTCTTACAAGCAGCCTTGATCTAATATTATTGTGTCCTCAAGCAGCACACTTAACCCGACTTTACTCCAGAGGGATTTTCTGGATAATAATGCTGCCATAAGTCGCTTTAGTTAAAGGGGTCATGAACTGAGAAACCAAAATTCCCTTGATCTTTTGACATCTAAGAGGTCATTGTACTATAAAAACATCCTGTAAGTTTCAGAACTCGTTACTTTCTCGTTAGTCTAAAAACAGCTTATCAGGGGCCATTCACATGTCGCGCCTAAAAACTTGTGGGAAACGCTAGGCGCGCCGCTTTCTGCTTTTTTTCCAAAGCGTTCGGGCGCTTGCGCTCCGGAGGTGTCTGCCGTTGCTAAGCAACCATGACCTGCGCTCTCCATGAAGACTCGGAAGTTTCAGCAAAGGATAAATGGATTTGCAGCACTAAAAATCACTTGCAGTAGCTCTGCTACTAAATTTTTTTTAAAATGGCAATCCCTGTACAGCTATGATCAGCTGTTCCTTCATCTTGGCTGAGCTTTCTATGTTGTTACGGGAAAGGATGAAGCTGATTGGTTGGTTCTTGTCACATGACTCGCGGCGCGCTTGCGGCATTCTGAAAAGTTTAAATGTTTTTATCTCTGTGGCACGGATGCTCCTGGAAAAAATGCCTGTTTAGCCCCGCCCACCGATTCTACATCGCTGCCTGTTTAGCCCCGCCCACCGATTCTACATCCCTGCCTGTTTAGCCCCGCCAAC
>NW_015506143.1:184521-215786 GCF_001515645.1 Sinocyclocheilus grahami
CCGATTCTACATCGCTGCCTGTTTAGCACCGCCCACCGATTCTACATCGCTGCCTGTTTAGCCCCGCCCACCGATTCTACATCACTGCCTGTTTAGCCCCACTCACCGATTCTACATCCCTGCCTGTTTAGCCCTGCCCACTGATTCTACATCGCTGCTTGTTTAGCCCCGCTCTCCGATTCATGCATATGTAGTGTTTACGAGAGAGGCGAATGCAGGTCTTTGCAGAAACCAAACGATAAAGATGCTCCGAAGACAACAAGATGCTGTTCAGTGCCAAGTTGTGGTCTTTGCATTGCCTGCCTTCCTTATCCCAACATGAGAAAAGAGTGGATAAACTTTATTTTTAATGAAGATCCAGACCGCATCAGTAAGAACTCGGTCCTTTGTTCACTTCCTTGTACTGCGGATTCATTTACAAACAAGGCACAATTTGACTCAGGATTTTCAGAAAAATTCAAACTAAAAGACGATGCTGTGCCGAATATATTGGATCCGACAGTAATGTCGCAAGACACAAGTGTGAGTAACTTTTTATTGTGGTCACTATTGCTTTGTCTGTTATTACAGATTGTTTGATATGTACTGAGTGTTTATGCGTTTTTAACCTAAATCACAGCAGCGTCCATCGGTGAAGGATGTAGGCTGTCAAACATATACAGCTATTAGCCAATCATAGCAGTGTGCTTTTACTTCCGAGTCTACAATCCTCTACACCTATTCATACAGAGCTTCAGATGAGGGGGTTAAAAACAGGACAGAAAATAGCCTTTTACTTCTAAATTATGATGTTTTGTATGTAAAAAATATTGATAAGATTATAAGGGGACCTCAGAGAACAGTACAAAAAAACAAAAAAAACAAAGGCAGTTCATGACCCCTTTAAAAGCATCTGCATAAGCTCTACCCATGCAGTGAGCACAAGCTTCTAAAAAAATTTTTTTTTTTAAAGATGTCAGGGTTGATTTTGAGCTATAGCATTATGGACAGCACTCCAGGTGATTCGAGTTCAAGCCCCAGCATGTGTTCCTTTCATTTACATTCTTTGGGAATCAAACCCATGACCCTGGCATGCTAGTGCCATACTCTACTGTTCAAGCTACAGGAATGCTTTCCTGATCCCTGTCTCTCCCTGACTGTCTTCTCAAATAAAGACAAAAAAAAACAGTTTTCAATCATGTAGTAACCTACACTTAATTGTTTGCAACCAAATTGCAACATTACGATATGTACACTAGCTGGATACTGACTCTTTTTACGTGTTGTTGTCATAGGTGTGTTGCTGGCCTGTTTCTTGTTGTTCACCACACAGATGACAGCAGACCAAGCCATTCTGTTAGTTCGAAGCAAACGATCAAACTCGATCCAGACTAGAGGACAGCTCCAGTGCGTCAGGCAGTTTGCTCAGTTCCTGGTTCCGCTAAGGAACGTGTTTGCTAACGCCGAGCCTAGAGCGCCGCCTGTTACTCTTTCACAATACTTGATCCGCCAGAAACATATACTGCACGGATACGAGGCTCGGAAGTTGAGATACGTGCCAAAGCTCGTCCCTCTCATCTGCAGACTCCTACTGGACATCGCAGAGAATCACCAGGTTATCAAGGAGGACGTTGTTGAGGTTCCTGACGTCACATCTGTGGTAGAGAAAACATTTAATGAGAGTTCAGTGTATCAGTTAAACGGAGAGATTTTGGGAAATGGGATGTCTATGATCAGACCACGTCTTCCAGGTCTACCCCGAGCCAATAGAGGCAACACACAACCTCTTTACTATGTCCGCAAGAGCCTCAGCTACAGCGAGTCTGACCTCCAGAGGTTAGCAGCATCTTTAAACCTCTCGGACAACCCTCTCGGGGTTTTAGCCAGCATCCACTCAACTACCATCAACGATCAGTTGGGAGCTTTCAGCTGTGTTTCCCAGAACTACATCACTCCTTCTCTGGGGGCTTGCAAGCACAATCCCATCTACAGCTCAACCAGCAATATATGGGAGCTGAAAACTCTTATGGACCAGACAGAAGGATCTCCACTGCTCAAAACCAGGAGGCAGTCGGTCCTGCAGCGAAGTCAATCTCTAGACGTTTCAGATAAGAAAAGCACCACGAGCATCACCAGAATATTGTCCTACTGGAGGACAGACTGCAAGCAAAGTACTGACCCTGATGAGGCTCAACACAATGAAAAAGAGCATTCGGAGGTGCCCTTCATCACTGTCCAGTCCGAGTTGTCTCTGGAGTCGCGTCACCTCCTGGTGGCTCAGTCCCTTGCGGTAGACCTCGAGAAGGATGGAGAGAAGGAGCAAATTCAGAAGGTGTCTACTTGGCAGGTAGGTGCATGTACTGATTTACTAAGTATTAAGTATTAAATGTGTATTAAAGTATTAAATCGAGTGTTTATTCTTATATCCGTCTTTGGTTTTGGTATATTCCTTTGATGTTTGTTCATTTTTCTGTGCTTCATGTCTACTGTCATTTTTCAATTTGTCACATTCTCAATTAAAAAAAAAAAGTATCAAAGTATTTTTATTAAAACATTCCAGGATTTTTCTCCATATAGTGGACTTCAATGGTGGTCAATGAATTGAAAGTCCAAACTGCAGTTTCAGTGCAGCTTCAAAGAGCTCTTCACAATCCCAGCCGAGGAATAAGAGTCTTATCTAGCGACTCGATCAGTCATTTTCTAAAAAAACAAAAACATTTATATACTTTTAACCACAAATGCTCGTCTTACACTTGCTTGACCTCACGCATTGCGTAAAGTCACGTTGGAGAGGTCACGTGTGATGTAGGCAGAAATACCAACCCAGTGTTTACAAAGCGAACGTGCAAAGACTAAACCAAACGCCCTTCACAAAAAAAAAAAAGGTAAAACGACGACGATTGTAAAGTAAGAGGAGAAAATCAGATGGAGTTCGGAATTACATCTGCCTACGTCATGCGAGACCTTTCCAGCGTGATTAAGTAATGCAAAGTCATCGATGAGCATTGCAGCGCTACTGCAAGATGAGCATTTGTGGTTAAATAGTATATACATTTCTTTTTTTAGAAAATGGCCGTTTGGCTAGATGAGACCCTTATTCCTCAGCTGGTATCGTGTAGAGCCCTTTGAAGCTGCATTGAAACCTTGATTTCTTAAAAAAAATAAAAAATAAAAATAAAAAAACCTTCAAAAAAATTTATTAATCTTTTCGACTGAAGAAAGAAAGACATGAACATCGTGGATGACATGAGGGTGAGTAAATTATCAGGAAATTTTTATTCTGGAAGTAACTAATCCTTTAAAGTTAAAGTAGGGATTGGCAGCTCTGGTCCTGGAGGGCCACAGTCCTGCAGGGTTTACTTCAATCCCTAAGAGTGGTGTGACGTGTAGCCAAGTATGGTAACCCATACTTAGAATTTGTGCTCTGCATTTATCCCATCCAAGTGCACACACACCACGCCATTTTTGCCACCTACTGGAGGTTAGGTGTACCAAGGGGCACCTAATGGCTCACTTTTTGGGGTTTTTCCACTGCATACAGTAGCTTGTACCTGGTACTTTTTTTAGTAACTTGTACTTAGAAGTTCCAAGTGAGCCGGACTGATGCTAAAATGTGACTTGTAAACTCTGCAGATCACTGATTGGTCAGAGAGAATCGTCACTGCCAGCGTCATTGGATTTGTGACACGAGACACCAAACCCGCTAGATTTAAATAGTCAGCAACAGCCACTGCAGTATCATTTGTTTGCACGTCTTTTTTAAACGACTTGCTTTAACCAACCACTGCACACAACTTGAAAAATGAATTGGCTTTATCGTGGTCAGTAAATCAGGTGGCAGCACAACTATAACGATCAGTCTATAATCCCACCCATTGACTGATGCTAAAATGTGACTTGTAAACTCTGCAGATCACTGATTGGTCAGAGAGAATCGTCACTGCCAGCGTCATTGGATTTGCGACACGAGACACCAAACCCGCTAGATTTAAATAGTCAGCAACAGCCACTGCAGTATCATTTGTTTGCACGTCTTTTTTAAACGACTTGCTTTAACCAACCACTGCACACAACTTGAAAAATGAATTGGCTTTATCGTGGTCAGTAAATCAGGTGGCAGCACAACTATAACGATCAGTCTATAATCCCACCCATTTTGAAACGGTACTAAACTGCAGTGGAAAAGCAAACCAAGCCAAAGTAAAGCGAGTCGAGCGCCATTAGTCATGGGTTTGAGGGTGGAAGAGGGCAATGTTCATTCACTCCTTCCACCTACAGTTCCTGTCGGTACTGAGAATCGAACCCATTAATCAAACACATCTGAAAAGTCCAACCGAACTGCTTGGAAATAACAGGCAGGTATGTTTGATTAGGGACAGAACTAAACACTACAGGACAGTGTTCCTCCAGGACCGAAGTTGTCCATCCCTGGTCTTGGGTGTGTCTTTAGGAGCTTCAGATCTCCCACACCTCCAGACATGAGTGTCCATCGTTGTTGCATTGTTTTTGGGATACCTGCTCCATTTTAGAGGGAACTGCTCCACAATTTACTTCACAGAGACACTTTACACTAAGTGCAAGTAGGCTATTTACATTAACTCCACCCATCAACGTGTGATTGGGGCTCGTCAGCCATACAATAAAACGATCGCTCTCACATCAGCTCCAGTGGTGTAGATAGTTAAACGTGTGTCGTAGTCATTTTTGACGCGATCGACACGGGTACGAATCCGCTTTTCCCGTCCCTTTTCAAATCTCATCACATCGGAATGGCATTTATTTTTTTAAGTATCAGGTAGGGTAGGTGTAGGGAGGGCTTATATTGTCCCAATAAGGTGGCATCCATTTAATAATTTTAATTAAAATTATAATTTACACTCAATACCTTATTATTGCATACTGTTTTATAATGTACTACAATACTGAGGTGCAGATATAATTGCCACTATCTGCAATAAGTAGCAGAAAATGCTGCTATTTTAACTGTGTAAAATGAATCTATAGCTATTTGCACTGTGTAAATAGCATCTTTCAAAAAAAGAAAATATAATATTTTCACTTAGTGTAATCTAGTAGTACTCTATTGCTACTTACACTTTACTTTATATTCCATCCAAGTCCGCAGTTTTCCCACGGAATTGACACTTTTTAACACTTTTAACACTGTTGCCGCGTGTTGTTTTTCATGTCCGCGGGTTGAACCGACCCCAAATACGTTATATTTAGCCCCTGCAATGCAAATTTTACTAGGGGAACTTTGGTAAAAATCGCATTCTGGGGGGTTAAATACACGTTTTTGGCAGAGGTCCCCCCTCGAAACACCAATGGGCTAATTTTGGACTAGTTTTGAGTAGCAGTTGGGCGGGTTTTGTTGTGAAAACCTGGCAACCCTGATCCCGTCAGATTTGGAGTGTCGATCTTGGGGTCTTCGTGACCTGAATCTAGGTTTTGGCGTATGGTCTCAGATAAGACTGCAGCCTATTTCCACTGTTCTTCAGGAGATGAAGTTGCCACCGTCCCTTCACCATTTTAGAGAGCTGGCATGACTGAATGGCTTCTTAGTTCTGAGTTAGGTTCAAATAAAAGTTCAGGAGGAACATGTTTATTTAATATGACCAATCAGCACTTGAAGAGGCGTATGTAAGCCACTATTTATCTCTGTCCTATACGACAGTTCTTTTGGCGTCCCTCCGCCGTTTTGGCATCAAACCTCCTCTTCATTAAAGATTACATTTATATTTAGCAGACATTTTTGTCCAAAGTGACTTACAAATGTGGACAATGGAAGCAATGAAAATCAAAAAAAGTACAATAATATGCACTATCAATTCAGCATTTTCTGTGTTAATATAATGCTTAATATAGTTGGTGATCCAACAGGTCAGGGGTTTATGTGGTCTCCTTTTGGCATCTCTGCATCCCAGTCCTTTCAATGATTTTAGCATGTAAAGTTGTAGTCTGCTTACTGAAGACAGGCAGCTCTGCATGATGGACCTAGTTGTTGTCTACTCGGGCTAAACGACAATCTCTTCACATCATATAGAAAATCTGACCTAAGATTAGTACATTTGTTTATTCTTCTCCGCAGGCAGATCTTAATCGTCAAGGTGCGTGGGAGCGACTGTGTTTGGAAAAAGACCCATTTATTCTCTCTGGAATCATGTGGTCCTGGCTGGAGCAGCTCAAAGAGCCAATCATCTCAGCTCATGATGTTCACACACTAACAGAGACCAGTCAGGACCCCCAAACTGTGCTCAATTGCCTAGATAGGGTAAGACTTAAAGGGTTAGTTCACCCAAAAATGATGGGTAAATGTTTTACTTACCCTCGAGTCATCCTAGGTGCATATGTCAGATGAATCCAGTCGGAGTTATATTAAAAATTGTCCTGGCTATTCCATGCTCTATCATTGCAGTCAGCCGGTGTTGCAGTTGTTGCCTTCCACGTATGAAAGACAACTGAAGTGAGAGAAAAGTGTTTATTATGTTTGAAATATGGATATTTTTCTTACAAAAACGCATGGATTCACTACAGTAGGCCTCTATTCATGCCCCGAAGCTGTGTGAGGCACGTTTATTATGGATGCACGCGCTTTATTTGACGACTTGTGGACCGTTCAACTGCAACACCCGCTGACTGCAATGATAGAGCTTGGAATAGCCAGGACAATTTTTAATATAACTCTGACTGGATTCGTCTGACAGAAGAAAGCCATATACACCTAGGATGCTTCGAGGGTGAGTAAAACACAGCCTAATTTTCAATTTTGGGTGAACTAACCCTTTAAGTATCAAATCTGTTCTTTTAAACTTTATTAACTTTAGATAACTTGGTTCAATATTACTAACAAGAGACATTTCATGAGTACATTTGAACTTTGTTCCATGATGTGAATCTGTTATTATTACCATCGTCAGGCTTCAAGAGAAACAGTGATGTGCATTCTGGACTGTTTCGCTCATTTATTGATGACAACGGAGGAAATCGAGAGTGCTTTTCTGGAGCGAGCGACAAAAGCTTTCACAAAGGTACCGTGTCATTCTGAGATGTACTGAAATGGTTAAATGAATACTTTTATTTACCGTGGTGCTCTCTTTAGATAAAAAACACAGATGGTGGGAAGAGCGTCCACAAAATCATGAACGGGGTCTTGAAGCTTGTTCTGCATCGTTTGAGGTTGGCTGCCATGAACGAGTTTGAGGTCTAACACATGCAACAATCACTAAACTACAGTTAACTACAAAGAGAATGAGTTCATTTACTGTACATCTTTGTCCGACATCAAAGACGAGCTCTACACATCTGCTGCTGCAGTTTCTTTGGTTGTTCCTCCGGTCTCGGTTCAGATGAGGAATCCAGCATGTGATTTAGCCCACAGATAGACTGAACTATAATTGTCCCATTTTTAGAAGTTAGAAAATGTTTTACATGGTGAATTGTTTGATGTAAATGAAATACCATACACTGTATATTATGTGCCATAGTGCTAATACTTGAAAAGCATTGCAACTGAAACCATTTTTGTACCATGTTTGTACAGTTATTTGTAATAAAATAAATAGATTGCACACAACTAGAAATTAAATCTTCATCTTCATTTTACATTAGCATAAAGATCTGAAGGCTGAAGCCCCGTTCACACTATAAGCGACACGCAACAGCAAAGCGACACAATCCCATTCATTTCAATGTAGAGTTCAATGACCGCAGCCGTTGGCGACCGGATGGGGCGTGTCCAGCGACTTGACAAAGTTCAGAATCCTTCAACTTTATGCCAATGAAGAGCGACTTTCGGGAAATAGAAGACGGTAGAGCTCAAGTGATCGTTCTCTTCTCAGCGACGTAGATAAACAATAACTAATATGGAAGAAAGTAGGCTCTGTTTCTCATTCATTTTTGTTTGTATGTACAGATTTAGATTATATTTAGTCTTTTGCCTCCAAAATGTTTGTATTTAGCGGCAAGAAACCTGATTCGCTGTCACGGCAACCAGTATTGAGAACGCCCACTAGCAGCCTCATCGCCAGCCCCTGGCGACTTGCAGCGACAAAAGTCTGCTAGTGTGAACGGGGCTTAACTGACTCCGAAACGATTCGCTCAACGATTCATTTTTCCAAACCACTCCTTTGCGTGATGCTAATCTGCTGTGATTGGTCGATTGGTCTCATTTTCATTTCAGCATGCCTGTAATGCCTGATAAAGCAGTGTTTGTGAGCGCAGTGCTGCTTTGTGTACAGCGTTACCGGGGAAACCGCTATTTTATAGCTCCAAAAGCGGCACCTAGTGGCAAAGAATGAATTAGCATTTTCATTTTCATTTCCAACCCGAAAATACCAACAAGTGGGCGGGCAATATGCTAATATTTCATGTTGACGTCAACACGACACGGCTTGGGATTCGTTTTAAAAACGACTCATTTTAATGATTCAGAGTCGACTCTTTACTATATAATAGACAATAACTATATGCACGGTGCACTTCCAGATTTAAAACTTTGCAGGATGTTTTCATTCACTTGGAGCTGTGTTACACTGCATGAAAGACATTTTTCAAAAATCCATAATGGGGCACTTTAATGCATTTCTTCTCAGTTAAAATGTCATTAAACTACTTTTATCAGAAGAAAATCAGATAGTATGCCGGTATGGACACTACAACACCATAAACGATCTAAAATGTAAACATGCATAATTAAGCACATAATGCAGATTATATTATTATAATATACCATATGGGTGTTTTTGTGCATGCCTTCAGAAAGTATTCAGACCAGTGTTATTTTAGTATCATTGATATACTATTATAGTTTTTGTTAATATTTCTTAATTTTGTTTTGATGTTTTGTTGTTCATTTTAGTTCAAATTGTAGTATGTTGTTCTATTTATTTTTAAGTAGGTATAGGCCTATAATACGTTTAAGTTTTTAGATTTGGTTTCTTTTTAGTTATTTTAACATAAAGTGAATGAAAGTGTTGCCTCGGGAACTAGCTGAAGTAAAATGAGTTTAAGCGTTTTAATATTTTATTTCAGTTATTGTTTATTTTGCCAGTAATGTTTTCATGGTTTTAGTTTGAATGAACAAGCCCCTCATTCAGACCATCATTTTTCACATCATTCCACATTCCACAGCAAAAACATTTTACATTTCTAAAAAACCTGAATAAAGTGGTACTTTCTGAAAGAACAGCACATATTTTGTCAAGGATAACTTTATATAAAATACACAGCTTTCTATTCCAGACAGACATCACCACACTATACTGCAGTGACCTTCAAGTTAGTGGTGCGGTTGAATGGAGTGGCGTACAGTCATGAAAAGGCATCTGGTCTTGAACTGATGCCACACAGGAAAGACACTCGACTGAAGCTGAGCTGAGGAGAACTACTGTTATTTTAGGTGACAACATGCACTCACTATTTTTGAGGGGGCACGAGTTGGGGGAGGGAGGGGGGTGTTTGCTGGGTCGTCACACACAGCAGCCACAACAGCACTTATTTTTATTTATTTTTTCCTTTTTATTCGGAACATTCCCAAACGCAACTATATCATGAAATATCTTGATTCTCACCTTTATAGATTATGTTGTGGGCGATGGTCAAAGTAACCTAATAATGTAATGCATAAAAACCTGTCTGTTTACTTCATTAACCGATATGGATGTCATGTCATAACATTTTTAATACGACTTGAGTTTATATCTAATGTGAATTTAACATTGAAAGTTAATGTGAATAAAAACATTGTAAGTTAGGCTACTAATCATAACACTTAGGCTATAGAAAGAGAGCAAAAAACATTTACATTATCAAAGAACATTTTCACTGACAGTCTAGAGTTCAAGCACTCTCAAAAACTCCCATTAAAATCACTGAAGCTGTTTACACTGTGAAATTAAACACATCTGCACTTTGTTGTTTCTGATGAGAGAATTCGCGAGAGAGGTATTCGGGTGAGCGAGCGAGTGAAGCAAACAATGACTCTTCTGAACGCCTCTGATTGGTCACTGCATTCATCAGCTCAGCAGCATGGTGTGTGATTGGTTATAATGCGTCTGTCTGCCTCGGGCAGGTTTGAATTTAGCAGCTGGAGATATGGTGCACTGAGCGCTCTAATCACGCCGGTGTGATTGTATTAAATATAGAATATTTAATACAATCAATATGTGCTCTGTTGCTGTGAAATTATATGTAGGGACAATACAAACTTTAGAGTCACAGATTTCATCTGACCAGCATTTATCCAATTTTTTTTAGACTCTTTTTACAAATTTTGATAAGGATTTTTTTTAACTACAGCTATAAACAGTTACAATATCTGATCATAATACCGTTCCATAATAATACAGATATTTTTACTATTTCTCGACAAAGGATTTTAGAACTTTATGATCCGATATTTAGCCATGCTGTGAAAAGCTCGATAGTTAATGTAATAAACAGCTCTCTGGGCAAAATGTGGTAGAATTGACCATAACTAAGACAATAACCCTTTTTTTCTTCTTTTTTTTCTCAAATCTGCTGGCTCTTGAGAGACTGCCGTGCATTAACTGGTCATGCCAGTAGGGGGAGTGATTGCGAAAGGTTTTGGAGAATTGATCAACAATACTGCTAAGTAAGCTGCTATAAATGAAAGAATGAGTTTTTAAAATTGGGATCACATGCCTTTCTCAAGAATAAAGAGAATAAACGGACAGACATCTGACTCTCAGGCCTTTTCTCAAACCTGCAGTCATTACTGAAGCACCTGCAGTATAGACTAACACTCCTAAACCACATCAAAATACGCCTGACTTATGCCTGTTTATTCCCTGCTAGTTTATCATCAACAGTGTTGGGGAAAGTTACTTAAGTAATGCATTACAATATTGCGTTACTTCATAAAAAAGTAACTAATTACGGTACTTAGTTACTTTTTATGGAAAGTAATGCGTTACATTACTTTTGCGTTACTTTTAAAATCTGGACAGGGCTTGCTTGCTTGTTTTTAAATTAAAAAAGTTATATTTTTGGCAAATATAAAAGCCTTTTCACACCAGAAGTGAAATGAATGCGCCTCAGGCTGAAGGGAAAGTACAGTAGAATGCAGAAGAAGAAATATCAACACACTTCAGCAATAAACAAAGACACACAAGTGTTTGTCTAGAGTAATTTGTGTTTATTAGTACGGCTGAACTGAATCATCGAAGCTCAGAAGCAAACAGAATGGGATTAAACGCATATTTAATTTTTGCAGGTTTGCGTCATATTCTGAGTGGCATTATTTTTATTCATTTTGAGGAATACTGAATCTGTGTTGTGTGTGAGTGAGATGAATTAATGCATATTCATATTTATTATAGAACTACAGTAACATCTGATGTCTCTCAACATGAGGACAGGAGAGCTGTCAATCAATACATTGGTTTAAAAAAAAGTAACTTGCGTTACTTATTTGAAAAAGTAACTCAGATATTCTCTTGTAAATTAAAAAGTAATGCGTTACTTTACTAGTTACTTGAAAAAAGTAATCTGATTACGTAACTCGCGTTACTTATAATGAGTCACCCCCAACACTGATCACCAATATGACCATGCCATAAAAACACCACCTATATCTGCACCCTTCACTGTAATTTACAGTAGTAGTATCTTACGGAAAACTAACACAGATTTAACTAAAAACAACAACAACAGGTTTTGATACAGTCCTGCTTATATAGTCTACATTTTTATGCATACTTTGAATGCAAGTGTTTCTTTTGCAATCAATGCACGCCAACAAATTGCGTATCTTATTTACGCGAAAATTGCGTATCATATGCACGCCAAACACATGCGTATCATATGCACGCCAAAGCCAATTTCTGCGTGTAATAGCATGCCACATAGAAACAGAAAATCGTGCTATTGGTTTGCATTTTCATTGGAGAACCATCACGAATTGCTGTATAGTTCCTAAAAGATCAACATTTCTTGCAGTTTTATGTTATGTAGTTACTTGAGGTCAGTGTTTTTAAGAGTACAGCCCCTCTTTCTGACTGCATGCACCAGTGTTTGGGTTGGTATTTGCAGCCTGAAGAGTTTTTCCACAGGTGTAAATTACAGAGCCTGATAAGATGTCACCTGAGTCAAATGGACTTTTACTTTGCCAATCCAACCTGCTTAAAAATAAGGCACAGCTGCTGTATCAGTTTATAAAAGTTCATGAGGTCTAAGTCAGTAGAGAAACAATCTGGGGGGAAAATACTGGTGATTTTATGCTCCTAATATAATGCTTAGTGACTGAGAGACACTTCAAATGACTCAAAAGCACAATAAACAGATAATTCTTGTACCACACACAGACTAATACATCTTTACTTTTCATAATCTCATGAGAATTTTTGTTTGTAAAAACTTACCTAGCTTCAATAGTGCCAGATAATATCATTATTTTGACGTTATTTTTTACACAATTTTGTTTTTGTGTGTGGGCTCTGTGAAAGCTCAGATATAGAACATGAATAAAAACAATGAATATTCACATAGTGTGCATTTGCAACTTATTTGGATTTGTTATGAGTGTTTGACCCCAAATAAAGCAGCACTATTTTACTGGATCACAGCCACATTTCTGAATACTGCATGTCTACCCAACACATTACATGTTGGTCTACCTGCCGGGTGATACAAGAGAGGGTTAAAGGGTAACACTATACAATACAATCTCATTAGTTAACTTTAGTTAATGCATTACCTAACATTAACTAACAATGGACAATACATTTGTTACAGTATGTATTAAGTTTTCTTAATGCAAGTTAATAGCAGTACAGCTGTTCATTGTTAGTTCATGTTAGCACAGGTCCATTAAATAGTATTAACAGATATACTTTTTAATTTTCATAATACATTAGTAAATGTTGAAATTACCAGTGACTAAGATTAATAAAAGCTGATATAAGATTAATATTCATCGTTAGTTCATGTTTGGTGATTTAGTAATGTTAATGTTAAATGGAAACTTATTGTAAAGTGTTAACGTGAGTTACAGTCAGATTACTTTTTTCAAGTAACTAGTAAAGTAACGCATTACTTTTCCAAATAAGTAACAGCAGTTACTTTGTTTCCATGTATTGAGTGACAGCTCTCGTGTTGCCATGGTGACAGAAATCAGGAGTAAGTGCGGAGCGTTGTGTGAGAACATGATCTTACTGTAGTTCTAGACTAAATATGAACATGTATTTACTCATGTCACTTGGATAAAAACAGATTCAGTATTTTTCGAAAGCAATAAAACAGTAAAAATGCAAACTCAAAATATGCAATATTTAATTAAATCAAACCAGCAATAATTAAAAAGCAATATTTATTTATGTTAAATAACACAAATATTCTTTATGAATTTAATCCCATTTTATTAACCAATGTCTTTGCTACTGACCTTGATCCAACTGATCCAATTCAACCATGCAAAGAAGCAGAAATGACTTTAGATAAACATAACATTTGTGGGGGTTTTGTGTGTGTGTGTGTGTTTGTTTGTTTTTATTGCTGATCGAAGAGTGTTGAGCTTTCTTTACTTCAGCCTGATGCTCATTCATTTCACTTTTGGTGTTAAGGGGCTTTTACGTTTGCCAAAAATAGAACTTTTTTATATAAAAAAACAAACAATCAAGCCCTGCCCAGATTTAAAAAGTAACGCAAAAGTGACAATGCATTATTTTCTATAAAAAGTAACTAAGTAACGTAACTAGTTACTTTTTTAGGGAGTAACACGGTATTGTAATGCATTACTTTTAAAAGTAACTTTCCCCAACACTGGTTAATGGTTAAAGTTGAAATAATATATAATTATAGAACAGACAGTCTCAACAAATCACATTTTTGAATATACGTTTGTCTATAGTGTTATCATGGACGACAGCTCTAATTTACAGTTTGGGTTAATTGTTATCCATCTGCCGATTATGCAAATACAGCCGTGTTTGTCAGTGATTTATGGAGAAGGAATAAGTGATAACCTCAGGAAGTTCATGTGTTCAGGAGTTCATCTGTTTCTTGACAACATGAAGTAAATCAGTAGCTTTTTCTTTTGAGCTCATTCATAGAGCATCACTTGTTTGTTTTTAATGTAATTAATATTCTCTGTCTGTAAAACATTCAAAATACAAAGATTAATTTTTAAAAAGTACACACTTATTATACTGACTATGTAATTGTCTGCACATAACTATTTTACCAATATATGCACTATAGTGGCCTAAGAGATTTGGACATAAATCTGAAGTGTTGCAAGTCAGCAGTTCATTGATTTAATGTCATTTATTTTTACATTTTCAAGTAATTTTAAAGTTTTTGAGTTTCTAACCACATTAAATTCTACATTAATGCAGATATTGGATGCTTTAGTTAAAGCATTTGATTTTTGGCCATGCAAAGTTGCTACACATTCAATGCTTATCTCTAAAAAGCCGTGATTGTTGTAATATACAGTGCTATGATGTTATAAAGTCTGTGTTCTCTCTCGGTGTTCACAGGCAGTAAAGAGGCTGCGTTCACGTACGCCATCATCGCAGCAGGAGTGACTCATGCCATCACAGCCGCCTGCACGCAGGGAAACCTCAGCGACTGCAGCTGCGACAAAGAGAAGCAGGGCTTCCACGGTCACGCCGACGGCTGGAAATGGGGCGGCTGCTCGGCAGACATCCACCACGGCCTGGGCTTCTCCAAAGTCTTTATGGACGCCAGAGAGATCAAACACAGCGCCAGGACGCTTATGAATCTACATAACAACGAAGTAGGGCGAAAGGTGTGTATTTGGTTATTCAAGCAGAGGCTTGGCTTTGTATGTCTCTTGTAAATAAAAACTGTCAGACATGATTCAGTTTTGAGGGCTTCGATTTTACGAGGTGGCGATTTTGGGTCAATTCGTAGGATTCACAATTTTTAGAAAAACAGTAAGCATGAAAGTCCACCCCTAATCCCACATTTAAACATAATGACTTAAATGAATTAGCCACCAATTCACCAAAACATGAAAAATTTACAAACTGCCATATTGGCTGACCCAAAAATGAAAAATGTACTCACTCTTGTCTTGTATGACTTACTTTCTTCTGTGAAACACATGTTCATGCTGTTCTTTTACATGCAAAAAAAGCATGCAGTGACTAGTGACCAAAAAGCAAAAAAACTATTTGCCTGCTTATACTATGCCCTGAGAGTATGTACTGTTTTGGTGAAGAAAAAGTACATACTTTTAAGTGTGTATGTCCCAAAGTAGGCAAGCTTTGGGACATACAGTGGTGGCCAGAATTGTTAGAACACTTGGCATATTTAAGTGGTTTCAGTTGTTTTTGTTGAACTGGCCATTACAATACCCATAAAACGAAGTATTCGCGGATCTACCTGCGATGGAAGGAATCTGCTGCAACATTGAAAATGATGGACTGGCTCCTCAAAGTCCCCATTGAGCAAATTTGGAGCGAGTTGGAAAATGAACTGGACTGATCTATTGTACATTCAAAGGAAAGCCTTTGGCTTGAGCTGCAGAAGGCATGGGATAACATTAGTGTTGTAGTTCTCAGGAAATTTATTGGCACAATGCCAGAGAGATGTGCTGCTGTAATTGCTGCAAAAGGTGGACATACAAAATATTAAAGTTAAAAGTGGATAAAAACGGTACACACTTCATCTGATATACAGTATGTTGTGCTCAGAGCAACCATCTGCATGTTTCATGAACATTATAAAATGAAATAATGTTTTGGAGGCAAAAAAAAGTCAATTCAGATCTGTCAGCTGTTCTAACAATTTTGGCCACCACTGTACTATCATGTCACACAATTGCAATAGTTACCTGTAACCTGGCCTGTCAATCATCTTGTCACAGTTAACATCCACATTTAATTTCATTTAACTTTACTGTATTGGAGAGAAAAGAAGTAGCACGTTGATTTGCCAAAGGCAGAGAACTCCGCTCACATTAATGCATAATGATGCATTTGAAAGGTACTGGCCAAACGGATGTTTATAAAAGTTCACATTGTTGTTGCAGATGAAATATAACACGGATAACATTAAATACCAGGCTTTTAACAGGTCAAATATGGATTATTAGTAACTCAAACGCCTTTATCTAAACCTAACTACTTAATCAGTCGCGAACATCTGCCATGTTTGTAGTTTTTAAACACTTTTTATTCATGTTTGTAGTTCTGAACTGAATCCTTTGCCAAAGAGCAATGGGTTGTGGGCAATATTATCTGTTACAATTTGCACAGATGCACACTTTGAAAATCTACCGGAAATAGGGTATATTCTTTTCAACATGCTACGCTTTTTATTCTAATCTCACATGCTATTTAGGATGGATAGTATGCACACTGAGACGCAGGGACAGTTATTTTTACAGCTGAACTTATTGCGGCTTATAGACCAATTTTGGTGTTTGCAAACAGTAATGATGGTTTTTGTGGGCAGAGCCTACCTGGTGGCAGAAAATGACAGTGTGTACATAATATATATAACATATATATATAGCAAACTCGTACTTCTATGAGTAATAGTTATAAGTGTTCAAGTAGCAGTCTATGGAAGCCATGGAATTAAAGAATAAAAAAGGTACATATGAGTTTATATTTCAAAATCATAGCTTTATTCTCGCAATTCCAAGATTATATCTCACAATTCTGATAAGGAAAAATAACTTGTCATTCTCTTTTTTCCCCTCGGCTAAGAATCACAAGTTTATATCCCACAATTCTGGCTTTTTTATTTTTCCTCAGAATTGACAAACTCGCCATTGTTGAGTTAAATCGAGTCCAACCATTTAGGTAAACTGCGTTTAGTTTCAAATGGTGTCTTTGATGAAAGTATTCTAATATAAATGATTTGTATTCCAATTCTGATTCTGACATCATACATTTTTTTCTTTTATTCCATGGATTTGACCCGTTTCCCTCCACTTGTTATCAGTGTTTTTCTGCCTGCAAGTGATGTAACTGTGACGTCTACTCTGAATTGGTCTATTATGCATTTAGGAGTTTCCCTTTCAGGCACAAAATTTATGGCAGGAGAGTATTTAGATGAAGGTGATTTACTAAGGTTTGTGCTAGTCAGTATACTTGAATTTGTGCCACCCAAAAAGCATATCTTAACCCATTTTTTGCCTGTGTTGTTAATAGATTACACACACCTGATTACCATTGGCTCTGCTTATTTGCAACTCTACACTAATTTGCGCAGCTCTTGGTAGATTGTGTTGGTCATTATGAAAATGATCTGTGTCTTTAATTTGGACATTGTCAGTAGATCAGCCGCAGAACTTTCCGGTCTCCTCTGTGCTTTTATGGGATTGTGGCTAATGCTAATTTGCCCTGTTTAGTAACTCTGGCCCTTAAGTTGTTATTCACTGAAATCTTCCCATCCGCTGCAGTTCAAATCTCACTGTTTGTGCATATTCGAGCTTGGTGTGTCATGTGCAGCTATGAGACACGTGACGTTTGGCCGTGCCTCGTCGTGTTAAGTCTGAAGATGAGCATGTGGGTGAGTAAATGACCAAATTTTCATTTTTGGCTGAACTGTTCCTTAAAGAGGTATTATCTATCAGTGAAGTGATGTTTTGGTTACACTGAACGGATCAAGTGAAAGTCAAGTGCAGGGAAGGAGTCTGTAACTATGGCACTGCGGTTTGCAGCCGGCCCCGAAGCCAAGACTCGACTGGCACAGCAATAATAGGAAGCTTTTAGGGGTAAGAGCAGAATAAGTGCTAGAGTTTGATTACAAATCAGATGAGCTCCAACACACCGAGCTCTGTGCAAATCCACTCCCATTTTCTGCTCAGTTTAATAGACATTGGCCTACACCAGTATCCCCTATCGCTAGTTTTGATGCGGTGTTTTTGTCTCAACTTTCAATGCTCAAACCGCCAACGATCCTAAAAGGCTTTTTCACTTTCACCTGCATTTAGAGGCCATGCTTTTTTTCTGCGTATACATTTGTTGTCTTTGATGTGGAACAAGGGATGCGGTCCCTTGGGAAAAAGAAGTGCGCTGAATGTGTACTTGTACTTTGAAAAAAATGATTAATTGAATTTACTAAATTTTTTAAGGTAAGTGGTTGCAATCAGCTTATTTTAGCTACATTTAAATAAACAAATTTAGTTGACTAACTTTCAACATGTTTTTTTTTTAAATGTAGCTAAAATAAATAGTTTGCAACCACTTACCTTAAAAAAAAAAAGTTGTATAATTTTTTTAGTGTAGTGTATCTTAAAATATATATATATATTTTAAAATTGTACTTGCAGAAATAGTAATGAATATTAATGAAATAAAGACCTTTACACTTTCATGAGTTTTTCTTAACATGCTTAAGCGCACTTGTTAAAAAGTCTGCTTTGTCATTTTTTTTTTTAATTAACAGTTTTACTTTAATAATCATTTAATACGTTTTTCTCATGCTTTAACAAAGTACACTTATTTTTGATGTGTTGACTAACATACTAAAGCACATGGAAAGTACTTGAGTATAATTTGTATAGTTGACCAATCACAGCACACCTTGCTTTTCAGACCGATGAGCTTTGTAAAAATCGACGCGTTTCAGAAAGGCGGGGCATAGAGGAGAAACAATAATGTACAGTATGTGGAAAATTTGTTTTTTTAACCTTAAACTGCATAAACACATTACATTACACCAAATACACAAAATAATGTTCTTTTTAGCAACATCATATGACCCCTTTAAGTTGCATGCACTGTATTTCAAGTCTTCTGAAGCTTCTCAGAAGTTTCTTGAAAGTCTCATGAGCAAACACCATTAACGTCAAAGCTGTCAAATACAATTTGACAGAAGTTTAATTTGATAATTTTTAGATGACCTGTTCTTTTAACTAGGGCATGTGTGAAGTAAGAGCCAACCGGTCTATCAGCCAAACAGAGAGCAGAATAATCACTCTTGCTCTCCCAGTCGAGTTTAATGAGGGGTGAAGAGCTTCCATCTTATGTCTGGCTTGTTGCACGTTTGGTCACAGAGAGCTGATTCATGGCACCAACTCTTCTCCTCAGTCCCCACTCCGATTGTACCGTCTTATCTGAGCAGCTAAATGGCCTCTTAGTGAACTGACTAGCCTTACAGGATGATTCTAGCTGCAGGTTTTGTCTTGAGCAAACTAAAAGAGTGCTCTGTTTGAACGTTCCCCTCCCAGCTAATGTAATGCCGCTGGCTCACGGTGCCCATCTCTGAAGAGCAGATCGCAGAAGGTCTGGTGTGAGTCGCTGAGCTGATGTACGATACGTCGGGCCATTTTGATTGGCGTTAGTAGTGTAACGTGTTCAGAATGTTGTTGTGTTGTGGAAAACAATGTGTTTAATGTTAATTTTGCACTTTATTCCTTTTTGCTTTTGGAACTGTTATTGGATGTTCAAGTGTATAGGGAAAGAGGCTCGTGTAAGGGGAAACTGAAAGAAGGGGGTCAGAAGAGTGCCTCGCTGGTACAAGTGCGGTTCTCTCTCAAGTCGGGGTGTGTACGGCGTGGGTTGTGGCCGACAGCAGCCCAAATAAACACCCCTTTTGCATCAAAAACGCCTCGTCCTTGTCTGAGAACGCTACAGTATGTTGTTGGGGAAAATAACATTGTGTGCAATGACAATACAGTTATTGTGCAGTTATTGTATTGTTTGTTGAATGTGATGACATGAGCAGATACTCCAGATATCAGTTTGCTAAGTCAAGCCTCATTTTTGTTGTCGCTTATACAGGATTCGTGATATTAAACCAAGAAACAAGTAATATTACATATTAAACAAAGTAACTTGCCATGTGCTATTGGCATGAAAGGGTATTAGTGTATATTTTTTTTAATCAATAAAATGGTCAAAAAATATTTAGACATTAAAGAAAGAACCCAAGGCATTTCTAGAGACCAGAAAACCAGAGGCTGGTTTAGCAGCAATCTAGCCCTAACAACCGTCCAGAAAACACTAACAAACGTGTTGAATGTTGGACACTTCATGCAGTTTTTCTTACTTAGCCCTAGCAACTACATGGTAAAAGTGGTGAAAAATAATTTGAACACTACCAGATAAAACCCTCGAAAACCACCACCAACAGCTCTGTGATTGCATGTTTTTTGTAAAACTGATGGTGTACCAACAGCTTCATGTTTGCATAATATTGAGGATTTGTCACCTGCATGAAGGCTGGCATACACTACATGACTTTTCGAATCTGAACAGACTTTTAATTAAACAGTAGGCATCATATACTTACTGACTTGTGAATGGTTACAGAGAAAAGACTGGGGATCATACACACAAATGACTGAGGATCACACACTACCAGACATTCAAGTCGTTCCCAACGCTACAAGCTTACATAGAAACATATGCATTGATGCATGATAGATGAAAACAGCTTGTGTTCTGCAATCAGCTCAAAATATAAAACATTTCTGATATCCTCTGACTCAATTCAGTCTGAGACAAAAAAAATTGTTACATTTAGACATTCTTCTGACCCTAACTACAGGTCAACTAATTCTCATTAATTTGCAAATACTGTACAGGTCAACTAACTCTCATTAGAGTATTAGCAGACTGTAGGTTAGCAGATTAGTAGAATAAGTTAACGTATTTGTAAAGCCAACTGAATGCGTGTTGGTGGATCATCAAAATAAAGTGCTAGCAGATGTTAAGCAGACAATCTACTAATACTCTAATTGCTGATAGTTGACATGTACTGTAGATGCAAAGTTATTTAAAGTTAGTAGAATGTCTAATGTGAACTATCAAAATAAAGTGAAAATTGGTGTCTTGTGCCCGTTATAGACTACGCAACTTTCTGTGAAATTGGTCAATTCTGAATGATTAAAATCTGTATAATGTAAATTGGTCCAAAGTCATATACTGTAGTGTAATCCAAGTCAAGTCAAGTCACCTTTATTTATATAGCGCTTTTAACAATACAGATTGTGTCAAAGCAACGGAACAGCATTAATTAGGAAAATAGTGTCAATAATGCAAAGTGACAATAGTAAACACTCATTTTTCAGTTAAAGATAGTTCATCATTGAATTCAGTGATGTCAACATCCAGTTCAGTTTAAATAATATCTTTGCAATTATGTCAACGATAACGCTGGAAATGAAGTGTCCCCAACTAAGCAAGCCAGAGGCGACAGCGGCAAGGAACCAAAACTCCATCGGTGACAGAATGGAGAAAAAACCTTGGGAGAAACCAGGCTCAGTCGGGGGGCCAGTTCTCCTCTGACCAGACGAACCAGCAGTACGGAAAAATCAATATAAGACGTAATAAAACAGATGATGAACAATATTAACAGCAGTTATTATATGATGCAATCAAACTTATAGCAAAATGTGGTAGTTCTGTAAGTTGTTTCAGGGTTGGCATCATCTGAGGTCCTCTGAGGGGTTGCATCATCTCTTCTCAGGTGTTCTGGATCCAGACTGAAGCTTGTGTAAATCCTAGTTACGCAAAAAACAGAGAAACAAATACAAACATAATTAACGCTACGCAGCTGCTGTTCCAACCAAGCAAAATTGATTTGTTTAACCCAACCGCCAGCTTGAATGGTTTTGGGACATGACCTAAAGACAATGACAAGTTAATAATATTGAGAAGCGGTTCTTCTGCTACAGGTTCTTCTAATCCAGCCTTAAGTTCAAAGCAAACCGACTGAATTTTAAGCAACACATCAGCATGAAATGACATTCTAAGCACATTGATTTCTTCTCAAAGAAGTACAGTTTTGATGCAGGTGTATATGTGAGTGTGTTACAGTCAGTGTTGGGGAGTTACTAGTTACATGTAACAGAATCACGTAATTTAATTACAAAATAACTGTTACAGTTACTGAGAAAAAATGTGTAGTAAATGTGGATGATTACTAAGGAGGTTACATCTGAATATTTTCATACACATAGAGATATGATTGATTTATTTCCCAAATTGCATGTTTTTCAGGACTAACTCTAACCCTAACCCTGATCTGTGTTTATTGCTACTGTAAGGTTAACCCCACCTGCTTTAAATGTTTCAAAATGATTAACAGTTTAGAAAAATTTAGAAAAAATATATACATTTAAATTTAGAAAAGTAACAAAAAAGTAATAAAATGTAATCAGTTACACCAAATAACTGATATATAGTTGCACTACTTATTACATTCTAAATAGGGTAACTTGTAATCTGTAACCTATTACATTTCCAAAGTAACCGTCTGTAACACTTTATTTTAAGGTGTCCTTGTTACACATGTTACATGTACTTACTATTATAATAACAATTAATTATGCATAACTACATGCAAGTAACCCTAACCATATAGTAAGTACATGTAGTTAATTAATATTACCCAGTACCTAAATGTATAATTAAACTGTAACAAGGACACCTTAACCTTCCCACACTCTCAGAAAAAAAGGTACAACAGTTGTCACTGGGGCGGTACCTTTTCAAAAGGTACACTTTTGTACGTTTTAGGTACTAATATGTATACTTTAGGTACTAATATGTACCTTTAAGGTACCAATATGGACTCTTTAGGTACAAAGGTGTGCCTTTTGAAAAGGTACCGCCCCAGTGACAGCTTTTGTACCTTTTTTTCTGAGAGTGTAACACTGTTTACAACATGTGGTGTGTTCATTGTCAGTAATGAGACATTCGATTGATGGAAGCACTGATGTTTCATATTCCTGCTGCTGTGCTGGTCTCAGGTCCTGGAGAGGAGCATGCGGCTGGAGTGTAAATGCCACGGTGTGTCTGGATCCTGCACCACCAGAACCTGCTGGATGACCCTCCCCAAGTTTCGCGAACTCGGCTACATCCTCAAAGACAAATACAGCCACGCCGTCCACGTGGAGCCGGTCAAAGCCACGCGCCACAAGCGGCCCACTTTCCTCAAGATCAAAAAGCCCTACTCGTACCGCAAGCCCATGGACACGGATCTGGTGTACATCGAGAAATCGCCCAGCTACTGCGAGGCGGACCCCGTGACAGGCAGCGTGGGCACTCAGGGCCGGGTGTGCAATAAGACACTGATGCACCATCCCAACGGCTGTGAGCTGATGTGCTGCGGCCGCGGATACAACACACACCAGTATTCACGCGTCTGGCAGTGCCACTGCAAGTTCTTCTGGTGCTGCTACGTCAAATGCAACACTTGCAGCGAGAGGACAGAGGTGTACACATGCAAATGAGCGATGCTTATGCTTTTTGAGAGGGCCTTTCATCCTGACATTACTGTAAAAGATGACTTAATCAGGTGGCATTTGTTCTTTTGCACAAGACCTTACTTCAGACTCACTCTAATGGAAAATCGTCAAGATTGTCAAAGCTTTACTCTGGAGAAAGAATTGCATGAGAAGGAACGTGGAACTAAAAGTGTAAATGACTGTACCTTTGATGCTACACAGCTTTCCTCGCTTTCTTCCATAAATCCTGAAGCTGTCTGGACTAAAAGAAAGCTCTCTGTAAAACCCATAACAACGACCTGCACCTTGATTGTACCAATGGAGCTACTGAGACATGGACGTCTTGCAGGCATGCAGCGAAATGTACAGAGACATTGACAAATAGAGCAAAACAGCAGGGTTCCAGAAGTAGAGGAGAGGACTTTCTTTTATGTTTTTGCTACAAATCAACCCAGGTGAAAAAAAAGTATACTAAATTGCTGTATTTTCACACACTAATTTTGGACTTAATATTCGGTTACACTTTATTTTAAGGTATCCTTGTTACTTAGTAACATTAATTACCTACATGTACTTACTATATGGTTAGGGTTAGGATTAAGGTTTGGCTTAGGGTTACTTGCATGTTATTATGCATAATTTATTGTTATTATAATAGTAAGTACATGTAACGTGGGTAACAAGGACACCTTAAAATAAAGTGTTACCAATTATTCTTTAGCACTAATCTTAAGATCATCTCAACGGTGCTATTTTGGGACACCATGAATATGAACTAAAATGTGCTTTTAACATAATTTCTCTGTAAAAAATTTTTTATTTAGATACCACTTGTAGTACACTTGAGTGTACTAGTGTATGAAAGATGGTGTCCCAAGATAGCATAGTTGAGTACACTTAGATGCTCTTAAGATTATCTTAAGAAGTACTAAAAAATAATTTTTAGTATGTTAAGTACAAAATTAGTGTGTCAAAATAAGTGCACTTTTTATTTTCTCCTGGGAAAGTTTGTAATGATTAATCTTCAAACTGGTTGGTTCAATTCACGACTTTAATTGCCTTATTTAAGTTTTTTTATTTTATTTTTTAAGTAAATTCCTATAGAGAAAATGAATGGGAAAAGTACTTCTGGAACCAAGGTTGCTGATCGCTGTTGTGCTCTGTTGTTAAATTCCTCCAAACAACTGATTTTATTTATTTATTAAAAACAATGTTGTTAACTGTAATTAATGAGACACTGGAAAGAAATAGTGGATCTGCATCTCTGTTCATGAATACACTGAGATTTGTATCTTTTGAAAGAATAGTTATAGTTTTAGTTTACAAGACAAGAAGCAATATTTTTTTTCCTATGAGAAATTTCCTGTGTGCTGCTAGTCTGGAATAATCACATTCGCTGTAATATTACGAAACTACTGACCACAAGCTTTTTGTAACTGGTATAGTGATGAATCCAGATGTAGAATTTACACTGTAATTGTAAAATATCGGTAAGAGAGTATATTTTGTAAAATAATATTTTTATATGAATGTTTTATTTATACTTTGTCATTTCTGAACACCCAATGCATTCCGTTTGCATTATGCAATAACTTTAATTTGTGGGTGACAAAGTTGGAATGTGGATGTTAATTATTAAAATAAAATTTAGATCTCATGCAAGCATGGTTATGTTGTTATAGTATAGTGTTTGCTAGTGGAAAGCAACACTGTTACTAGTGCTCTTACTTAGGTTTAGTGGTTTGAACAAAGTGATGCTAGGCACAAAAAAAGGTCAAAAAATGGGATCTGAATGGGCTGAATAAACATTACACAACAGCGATGCTCCACGTGTAATTGATGAGCGCAGTGAGTGTTATGGTGATGACTTGCTCAAGGGGGCGGAGCTGGAGCTGTCAGGTGATTGATGACTTTGACATTTCTTTCATTCAGACCTTTGCCACTCGTTGCTAAACAACTCCATTGACTGCTGCGAAATATCCACCAGATCGCCTTACACATGATGATAGCATTCAGATAGCTTTCTCAAAAACATTATTAACACACGGAAAGATAAGAGATAGATAGATAGATAGATAGATAGATAGATAGATAGATAGATAGATAGATAGAGTTACATTGGACAAACCATATGCACTTGCTTAAGTGTTTTAGCAAACATGTTAATTTTCAACACCAGTCCACGGGAGGCTTTTCAGAAAGCAAAAAAAAAACAAAGTAAATTAATAAAATAAAACCAATAACAATACTAATAATAATAATAACAATGTTAACAATAAAAGTAATAATAACAATACTAATAAAGAAAAAGGGAAAAAGAAAAAAATATATACCATAAAGTTACAGAAAAGAAGGAACAATACATCCAAAATTATTACATAAGCTATAAAGCAAAGACAACATAATCAGACAATATCGCAATAATAATTTGGTATGAAGAACTATTCATGTGAGCACTGTTGTTTGGTTTTTAACCATTGTTTAAGTCCTCTGTTAAAAGCATTACCATTGGTCTCTAGTTTTAAATTAGTTGGTAAAGCATTCCAGAGTTTTGGCCCCTTTGCAGAGAAAGCAGATTGGCCAAAGGAGGTCTTATACTTTGGAACAAGACAGTCACCACTAATAGTGGCTCGTGTGTTTGCCCTATGAGAGTTCTGACGCCTACTGACCAATTCAGAAAACAGTGGTGAAACATGATTCTTTAGACACTTAAAAACCAATCTGAGATAATTAAAATCAACAAAACTATCGAAGCTAAGAAGGTTATGCTTTCTTAAAACATCACAGTGATGCCATCTCATGGGTTTCTGGTCCATAACTTTTATTGCCTGTTTGTATATTGAAATAATAGGCTTTAATTTATTTGGAGAGACTTGTGACCATGATGTGACACAATATGATAAATGTGAAAATATCATTGCATGCATATATAATTTTGCAGTTTGACATGACAAGTCCCTTCTAATAACACGAAAACAATTTAGGTTTGGTTTGACCTTCTTACAGATGTACTCAATGTGACTATCAAATTTTAAATTCTTATCTAGAATAATCCCAAGATACTTGACTTCATTCACTGCTTCAGTTACTTAATTTTTAATCTGCACCTCAAATACATCCCTTGCAGGCCTATTTCGTATGGAGAAGCACATGGAAACAGTTTTTTTAACATTAAGAGTTAAATGAGACAACTCAAGCCATTTATGGCGCTTTTCCACTGTGTGGTACGACTCGGCTCGGTACGGCTCAGTACGGCTCGGTTCGGCTCGGTTTGCGTTTCCACTGCAGGTCAGTACCGCTTTAGAGTGGGCGGGATTATTCACATGTCATTATAGTTTTAGGAGTCGCTCTACTGCCGCGACTCCTAAAAAACTTTTTCATTCCATGTCGCCCCATCAAGCTTTCGCTGGATCCGCTCCTCTGCTATCAACGAGAGGAACGTCTGTTCTTCCTCAACAGGGGGAACAGCCACTTTTTGGTTGCTAAAAAAGGTGCGCTCATTCAAAACAGTTGCGTTCGATGCTTCGCTGGCTGTGCTGATTTAAATCTAGCACTTCTTTTGTGTTTGTGTCGCAAATTCAGTGACGCAGGTAGTGACGTTTCTCTCCGGCCAATCTGTGATCAGCAGAGTTTACACGTCACGTTTTGGTAACGGTACGGTTCGCTTGGAACCTCAACTGAGGTGGTACTAAAAAAAGTACCAGGCACCAGGTACTGTACCCAGTGGAAAACCCCCCAAAAGTGAACCATACCGAGCCGTACCGTGCCTTACCATGCAGTGGAAAAGCGCCATTAGAGATGTTATGTAATGCCTGTGTTAGGTGCTCACCTGCCAGGCTAGGTGTTGTAGTGGACACATGGACGACAGTGTCATCAGCATACATCTGGCAGCCGACACCCGGACAGCAATTTGGTAAGTAATTTATGTACATTGTAAACAACAGAGGGCCAAGTACAGAACCTTGCGGTACTCCTATGTTGTTTGTCTGCAGAGGTGACTTAACCCCATTGACCCTGACACACTGCTGTCTTCCACTCAAATAGGACCTAAACCACTGAATGGCGTCTGATGACAATTTTAATTGATTTAATTGATTTATTAAAATGCTGTGATTAACAGTGTCAAAGGCCTTTTTTAGGTCCAAGAACACTGCCCCGACAACATTCCCTTTATCCAATGAGGCTTTTATTTTTTTCAAGCAAATAGCAGTTAGCAGTTTCAGTGGAATATTTGTCTCTAAATCCAAACTGCTGTCGATAAAGCAACTGGTTAGACTCTAAATGTTCCACTAATTGCTCGGCAACAATCTTCTCCAGAACTTTTGAAACTACAGGAAGGATAGCAATAGGCCTATAATTACTTGCTATATCCTTATCTCCCGATTTATAGACCGGCGTAATTATTGCTGTTTTCCAGCTCTCTGGGAATAATTTTGTTTGTATTGACAAATTTACTAAATAAGTAATTGGCTCCAACAGACAGATTTCATATCTCTTAATTAATACAGCATGAATGTTATGAATGTCCTTAGACTTGGAGTTACTCATGTTTGTGATCACCATTTTAACTTTATCACGAGATACCTCTTTAATATAAAAGGAGCCTGTATACTCTTAAAAATAAAGGTGCATTTATGATGCCATAGAAGAACCTTTTTGTCTAAATGGTTCCATAAAGAACCTTTAACATCTGAAGAACCTTTCTGTTTCACAAAAGGTTCTTTGTGGCGAAATAAGGTTCTTCAGATTACAAAAAGGTAAGAAAGAGATGGTTCTTTAAAGAACCTTTGACTGAATGGTTCTTTGTGGAACCAAAAATGGTTCTTCTATGGCATCGCTTGAAGAACCTTTTGAAGCACCTTTATTTTTAAGAGTGTATGAGCATTGTCAAATTCGTCAAGAGATGACTCGATATATTTAAAATTGCTTGCTAATTCTTGTACAGACTCAATAAAAAAACTATTAAAAACATTTGCAATAGCCTCATTTCTATGAATCAGATTATTACAAACTTTAAGACAATTTATTTTTAAATGTTTTTGTCTGCTTGAATTGGTTAATCTATTTATATGTTGCCACAATTTAGAACTGCTGCCATTGGCCTCTTCAGTTAATTTGGAAAAATAATTTGTTTTAGCCTTTCGCAGCTCTGATACTACTTTGTTCCTCAAACCAGTAAAAATAAGATGGTCAGTATTAGTTTTTGCTATTAAGGACCTTTTAAGAGCAAGATCTCGCCTTTTAATGATCTGAAGGATGTCACTGTTAAACCATGGAAGAGAGAATTTCTTAGGCCTACTTTTCCAGGTTTTTGTATGTTTACTTATTAATTCACTTAAAATAAAAGCGAAATTGCTTGCACTGTGGTTTAAGTCTGATTCTTTAATGACCTCTTCCCAATTAACTTTCTTCAAATCATGTTCAAAGCTGGCTATTTTTGACTTGGGAACTCCTGTTGTTAAAATTTAATTTTCTATTTTATTATGGTGAAGTTGACGTTTTTTTAGTTAACTTTCTTACAATCAGTGTCATGTTATGATCTGAAAGGCCAGTAATGAGATTATATGTTTTTGTTACTCTCTCTGGCCTGTTAGTAAAAATCAGATCTATAAGAGTTTCACTCTTTCTAGTTATTCTAGTGGGCCTATCAATCAGCTGTTTGAATGTAAATTTCTCCATAGTTGATTTTCATTTTGATTTACCACTTTTAACCATCCAGTTTATGTTAAAGTCCCCAAACATCATACATCCACAACAGTTGCCAACGAGAAAAAGAAGATTCTTCAGTTCATTGTAGAAATGTACATCATGACATGGAGGATTATAAAGCACAACTAAATTCAATTTCATGTTTGAAGAAAGAATTACATTCAATCCCAAACATTCCATGTTCACATTCAGGTCAAGTTCTAAACATTTAAAGTGTTCCCTAATATAACTTAAAACACCCCCTCCCCTTCCTTTGGCACTATCTCTCCTATAACAACAATATTCTGGTATATTAATTAGGTCAGTAGGGACATCATGGTTCAACCAAGTCTCAGATATACACAAAAAAATCCAAATTAGATTCAATAAGTAAATTCTGTATCTGAACTATTTTTGGTAATATGCTTCTTATATTTATATGTCCTCCCAATATTCCTTTAGGTTTAGTTTCAGAGTTCCATATGATTCTAGCATGATTGACAGTTTGAAAGATCCTTGGCTTCCTCTGTTTCAACGTTGCATGATTTATTGTTAGTCTTTTTGCCCTCACGGGACTTTGTGTTTGTTGACATGCATCCGCTATCACAGACGGGCCGTCATGAGAATAACAGTCCATGGCTGGTATACTATATGGATTACAGTTTTTCTCAATTGCTTTGGCTCAATTCTCGAATGAGACTTTTTTTTCCCCGAAGCAATAAATTCAGATCTCTGAACAATTAGCTTCTTGTTCACATCAGATTGGAATTTCTTATTGATTTGAGCAAATTGCAAATGCTTTGGCACATGTGTGCAAACAGTAAGTACAATTGTCTGCAGTTTGCACAACAACTAATTGCATATGGCTTGTTGATCAAAACTGATGAGCCGATTCTCACTTAAACTGTCAAACTCTTCACAACTTCTCAAACGTTTTCATTGTGTAAGCCATCACATTCAAAACGATCCATTCAATTATGAAAAATTGGTATGTATATTTTATACACGCATGTATATTCCATAAATATCTGACATTGACATTGTTTGTAATGTCTGCTAAATTGGCAAATGACCTCTAATGGCAATACAATTTGAATCAACCATTCATATATATGTAGATTGCCCACAGCACAATCACTAAGAATGGAGGACTTCCACAACCCTGAACTGCAGCAACATGCTCGTGGAAGAGCAATTGGAAGACGTGTAAGAATACGTGGTGGTGGTGGTGTTAGAGGAAGACATAATAGAGGAAGAGGTGGAAACAGAAGAGTCAGAGTCTCTGATGAAATCAGAGCCACACTTGTGGATCATGTCATAAATCGTGGTTTTACAACGGAAGAGGCTGGTCGAAGAGTACAGCCTAATGCAACAGGTCCACAGTGTCATCAATTGTGCAAACCTTTCGTAGAGAAAACAGGTAAATATGTATTTTTTTGTTTTTGTTTTACAGTATGTAAAGTATTTTTATAAACAACAATATTGTAAAGGTAAATGCTAGTCTATTTGTACATTCTATAGAACCGCACAACAACCTCGCGCTGGTGGCAGAGCAGCAGTATTTAACCATCAGCAAGAACAAGAAATTTGCAACATGGTCATAGCCAACAATTCCATCAGGCTAAGAGAGATCCAAAGTGCAATCATAAATGACAATAATGTCTTCGCAAATATAAATTAGTTAGACCACATTTGCCTAATTATGTTGTTGTCTGGGATAATGTCAGCTTCCATGCTGCACATGAAAGGATAACAGTGGAGTTCCTTCCACCATACTCTCCATTCCTAAATCCAATAGAAGAGTTTTTTTCAGCATGGAGGTGAAAAGTATATGATCATAGACCACAAGATCAGATGTCTCTGTTGGAAGCCATGAATGCTGCATGTGAGGACATCACAGCTGATCATTGCAGGGGATGGGTGCGGCATTCAAGGAGATTTTTTCCCCGGTGCATGGCAATGGAAAACATCAGATGTGATGTTGATGAAAATATTTGGTCTGAACAACAAGAGCGATAGGATGTTCACCAAGAATAATTTTTGAAGTATTCAAAAGAAGTATTTTTGTGTATTTGTGGTAACATAAGAAATATGAAATGTACAGTAATTGGACAAGCAAGATTTCACTTATATGTAATGCATTCGTACAAAAATAAATGTACTGCATAAATACAAATGTTCATATACTTTTTTTTTTCTATGTACTATTGACTCTTCTCAACAAATATCAGATTTTTTTTATAAAACCTTCATTTCCATGGTTGACTGTCATGGTGAAAAAACAACTAAACATTTTGACCAGTGTGGCTCACACGATGACAAAAATACTTTATATTTTGGTGGCCTTGGCCAAATTACTGACACGATAACTAGGTTTTGAAGCATGAATGAAATGTTTTGGGTGAGTAACTACATTTTGCAG
>NW_015506143.1:216747-238053 GCF_001515645.1 Sinocyclocheilus grahami
CCAACTTCTCCTGGCCTTCCTAAACACACTTTACAGAGACCTGATTCCAGAACAAGAAAGAGGTTTAGTTAGACCACATTTGCCTAATTATGTTGTTGTCTGGGATAATGTCAGCTTCCACCGAACCAACATTGTTAGGGACTGGTTTGCTGCACATGAAAGGATAACAGTGGAGTTCCTTCCACCATACTCTCCATTCCTAAATCCAATAGAAGAGTTTTTTTCAGCATGGAGGTGAAAAGTATATGATCATAGACCACAAGATCAGATGTCTCTGTTGGAAGCCATGAATGCTGCATGTGAGGACATCACAGCTGATCATTGCAGGGGATGGGTGCGGCATTCAAGGAGATTTTTTCCCCGGTGCATGGCAATGGAAAACATCAGATGTGATGTTGATGAAAATATTTGGTCTGAACAACAAGAGCGATAGGATGTTCACCAAGAATAATTTTTGAAGTATTCAAAAGAAGTATTTTTGTGTATTTGTGGTAACATAAGAAATATGAAATGTACAGTAATTGGACAAGCAAGATTTCACTTATATGTAATGCATTCGTACAAAAATAAATGTACTGCATAAATACAAATGTTCATATACTTTTTTTTTTCTATGTACTATTGACTCTTCTCAACAAATATCAGATTTTTTTTATAAAACCTTCATTTCCATGGTTGACTGTCATGGTGAAAAAACAACTAAACATTTTGACCAGTGTGGCTCACACGATGACAAAAATACTTTATATTTTGGTGGCCTTGGCCAAATTACTGACACGATAACTAGGTTTTGAAGCATGAATGAAATGTTTTGGGTGAGTAACTACATTTTGCAGGCATGCAATAAAGTTCTGAAGTTCCAGCAAACAGTTGTGACATTTGCACTCACAGTTTAGAGAATGTTAAGATTGTTTCGAAAAATGTGCTAAAGCAATTGAGAAAAACTGTAATATGAGGCACAAAACTCACCCCAATGTCCATGTCAGTGGTACCGGACTGATTAAACACTACTGCCGCTGTTGCCACTCCTGCATAGACAACATAGCTCTGCGCTCCCCTCTGAGCCCGGAGTTTGTAACTTTAACCGCTGCTCGAGTCCATCCGGCTCTCCCAGAGCACCTGTGGACTCCCAGCCACCCGGCCCCGTGCCCCCAAAAGCAATGGCCGGAAAGGCCCATCCACCCAGCCACACCTCCCCTCGAGAACCACGCCAACGAGAACTCCCTCCAACCGGCCGACACCCAAGGGCAGTGCACGCCACTCCACCGGAACAAACACCATCCAGCATCAGAGTCAGGGTGAGTTGCGAGGATGTTATAGAAATTGTAACCGGCTGGAGTGTCACTGCAGGTGACACGGACTGCATCTGGAAGATTTCATACACTGTTGGGTTAGGCTCTGAATGGAATAGTGGCCCTGGGTTTAGGTGAACATCTCCCGAAAGTAGCAGCAGTAGTAGTAATATTTTTGCTGAAGACAGGCTATTCTTCCACCGTCTGATTGTAAGTTTGAACGCTGGCTTGAAGGCCAGAGCTCGGCCATCATTAAGAACCCATGTAAAGACTGCGGCATAACCAAATCCAAAAAACTACAGTTGTGTTTTCACTGAAAAAATGCCCAGTGGGTCAACGATAACCAACGAGTCCTTGGTGTATTGCACGTGAGTAAAACAGGCATCGATACTAGAACGCCACAGATGACGAGGTACAGTCTGGTATTGCTTTGTTCATGTTTGCCTTTGCGTTTACAGCTTCGTTTCATGATACCATGCTGCAAATTGTTTAAAGGCCAGATAATTACCTTAAGAATTAGACAGAAAAGATTTAAGACAGCGATTTTAAAAGATTTGTAAAATTCCAGCACATGAGTGGAGCCTTCCAAACCACTCAAGGCAGGTGCTGCCGCCATCTTTTTCAATCAATAGATAGATAGATAGATAGATAGATAGATAGATAGAAATAATCAGATGATAGATAGATAGATAGATAGATAGATAGACAGATAGATAGATAGATAGAAATAATCAGATGATAGACAGATAGATAGATAGATGTCATCGAAACTCTAGCTTCTGTTTGTTATTGTGTCAATTGCCAAAGAGAAGTAAAAATGCTCACTTGGATTGCAATTAAATTCTTAGCTGTGTTTGTACATAAGCATCACTTTTTCACTGCCAAAGCTTGTGTGATGTCGGCTATGCTCATAACATAAGACCATTTTTTTATATTACACTTCAGTATTTTTATATGGTATACTATATTTTCTAACAGAAGAGCATTTGGGTTTAGAGTATAGAGTATTTGGGAGTATAGAAATAAAAAAAATGAATATGAATAGCTCAGAACTCATAGATCATTTGATTCTGGGTGAGAAACTTTGAGAAATCTCGGATTGCAATTCAAGTCACCTTTATTTCTACAGTGCTTTACACAATACAGACTGTCGAAGCAGCTTCACGGTGATAAACAGGAAAATAAAGTTCCAGCTATGCAAACCTGTAAAGCAGCTCTAAAAAGAGGACAATAGCAATCGGTTGATTTTGAAAGTCAATAGTTTTTAGTTTAAAAGTGAACTGTTAAAGTCAGTTCGTGTTGATTCAGTTATCTGGAGTTTGCCAACTCTAAGGATGCTGACACATCGAGACATCGGTTTGAGACATTGTGTTATTTTGAATAGGCCACATATTCTAGAGCGTTCTGTGAGATTGATGCGGTACATTCTCCGATCACTGGACCACAGGGACAGACGTCAGAGCTGAACTTTCAACAGATATATGCTTTTCCACAGTGCTTGATCTCGCTTGACGCAGCGCTTGCTGATTATAATGAACAGTAAATTATGATGGACCTTTTTTCACTCAAATTGAGGGTAAAAACCACAAACTATCAGTAGTCCAAAGATAATAATAACAGCAGTAATTGCATGTAGTGAAGAGGAGGAAGAAAAGTGTGTTTTGCACCCGCTGCCTGTCTATAAATCACCCAACACATAATTGCATCAGTCATCCGTTTGTTTTTCATCTGGTTGAGACATGCACACGCACCTAGCGCAAGGCAGTCTTGCCCTGGTCTTCTTCACACATGTGCTTGTTGAATCTGTAGGATACGTGTGCGTTTGACTTCTGAAGGAAATCATTCTTCTGAAGAATAGTTCAGCAGCAACACTTCTGCGTCCTCTGTGTTATGGAATATGTTTTGTTATGGGATATGAAATGTTGTTTTTGACAGCTTCTCTTTGCATTGTAACCTTTCCAAAAGGTTCGAAGCTTCAGAAACCCCACAGGGAACATTACTAGACACTTAGATTAGACTTGTAATGTCGCAGAGCTGATATTGTTGAGAAAGAAGAAAGCTTCCCCTTTAGGTGTGTATTTCGCAACACTGTTTTTGAGATATGAGGAGATGGATTTGTGAGTGAACTTAAGTAACAACTGCCTTTGAAGATCATGCGTGAATTCTTGTTCTGGGATTGGTATAATCATAGAGTCCCATATGATACTTTTCATCTTTCGCTGTGTGGTTGGGTGTGGGGTATGCTGGCCCCTCATGCGCCCCTCCACCTTTAATGTTATCTGAGAAACGATTACTGCAAACCTCACATGTCTGGAGTATCTCCGTGTGCAAAACTCAGTGCTGAGAGATCTTCAGGAATGATCTAATTTTCTCTTTTTCCTGACACAAACCTCATGTTACCTTTAAGAAAGCTATATGCTGCTTATTGCATAAAGCAGACAAAGTTTCCATATTTGATTGAATACACTGTGAAAAAAGGTCCCACACTCTAAAAAATGCTGGGTTAAATATAACCCAGCGCTGAGTTAAAAAGGGACAAACCCAGCTATTGGGTTGTTTTGACCCAGCGGTTGGGTTGTTTTGGAGTCAAAACAACCCAACCGCTGGGACAAAACAACCCAATAACTGGGTTTGTCTCTTTGCAAAATATTTAAAGTGTACGTGAAGAGTACTTGTGAGAGTTCCACTTTCTCACAATCAGATTTACCTCAGTATATCTTTAGTTGGACTTACTTCTGCACAATTAAAGTGCATTAAGCACAAAATGAGTTGTTCCAATTTAGCAGACTTTAAGTATAGGCTACCAGTTTAGTATAGTAAAGTACAATATCAGGATATTTGCGTAAATGTATTTGTAGTATGCTTAGCATGAAATAAATGTATTTCAAATACATTTATGTATATTTATTTTTCACTGTAGTTACACTAACAAAAGTGTTTTATTAAGGGTCTGATGCAGCAGAAGAGCTGCAAATCTCCACTTTTTACAGTGTATACAAGCCGATCAGCTCAGCTCAAGTTGTTCTCCATGTCTTTTAAGAATCGATATCTTTATGATGCAAATGACTGCCGATCTCCAGGCTGGCGTATTAGTGCTGGCAAATGGTGATGACGAGTCTTCCTCTTTGAAGCTGCTGTATGTCTTTCATGTCCTCTGGCTTAATGAGCACATGTGCAGATCAACAGTGTTGTGACAACAGCACCACGTCTCAGTCCAGATCACTGTTGGTGAATTAAAGACATGTTTACTGTGTCAACAGTGCTTTACGATACAGGAAAACATGGACTGTCTTGTTTGACTTTTTGTCTCACAAAACTGACTCAAGCTAAGAATACATATATAGACAAACCGTGTTTGTTAATTTTCACTATAAACTGAGTGTTTGCAGATTCCCTCCCCACTTATTCTCTCTCTCTCTCTCTCGTTTGAAGTAAATGCACATGTGAGCTGGAGGAAAGATTGATGTCATAATGAGTGTGATGGCATGCTTTAGTCATTTAAACTGGCAGTATCATCTCAAATTATTTCATGGCTTTCTGCAATGATACATTGAGAGCAGGTCTAGACAGGAGCGGAGAGGTTGTGAGTTACAGTGCCTGCAGGACATGAGGAGCTCACTCTGTGTTCATGCCCTTCTTCATGAGGAGCTCACTGGAAAAAAACAGTGCATGCATGACCTCCGCTGTAACTCTTTTCATTTGCACTGAGTTGAATTTTGAATGCACTCTATGAATATGCGATGGTGAGGTCTCAGTGTTTGCAGAGTAAACCTGCTGAGTAGTTGCTCATAGTTTCCTTTTTATCATGCAATGATGCAGAAGTAGCAGCACATCTTTTTCCATATTGTGGCGTACATTCGAGTGTAATGGATTATTGAATATGATATAAATGTGGGGTGGGTGATTGGTTCTATGTATCCGTTGCTGGCTGGATGTTTAAAAAATGAATGCAAGCTTGCAGTTTGTTGTAGAAGGCTGGGTTTAAGTGGACTAAATGACTGGAGAAGTCCTGCACACGTCACCAGAGACAAGTGTGTTGCCTTCCCCCTGAAGATCCAGTCATGACATTTAAAAAAAACTAGCATATGCATGAATGAATCGTCCACAATAACATGCATTTAGACAGTAAATAGGATGAATTTTCATTTAATGCCAACTTTAAACTTTAGGGACCAATTCTCACTATTAACTTATTAGCATGCATATTACTAACATTTTGGCTGTTTATTAAAGCACATATTAATGTCTTATTTTGCATGACCATAATTTAGATCCCCCTTAAACCCTAATACAGCAATACCTTACTAACTATTAATAAGCAGCAAATTAGGAGATTATTCAGGCAAAGGTCATAGTTAATAGTTAATTAACAGTGAGAATTGGCCTATAAAGTAAAGTGTGACCAACTATTTCATAAAGGTTTAGTGAAGCTTAAAGCCTCTGTGAGGAGTTACCAATTTCAAGGAATGTCTATGGGATTTTTGGCCAGCTGCCAAAAACATTAATTAATTATTTTATGTAATTACGTTTTATTGATTCACTGCAAAAATTGTCCAAATGGTTAAAAAGATTCAGTAAGTCAAGTCAAATTTATTTGTGTTAGGAGTTTAGAAGAAAAGCCTATAATAAAGCATGATCATTAACAGATTTACAAAGATCATTTTTTTCTAAATGAAAATGAGTGTAAAAAGTTTTAAGCATGATTGATGTGAGGTATTATTTGAACTCTGTTCAGTGACTATATATGACCTATTAGCAAGGGTTCAGAGAAAGGTCAAAGGTCATGCTCAGTGTCAGAGCAGCACTGCTGAAGAACGGGAATGTTAATGAGTCAAATTTGATGTGACAAAAGACATAATGGAAAGAAGAGAAAAGCCTTTGTGTTTCACTAAAAAGACAGAAAGCCTGGTGATACAGCACTGATGAATATTAACCTGAACTCACAGACACTAACTAACTCCCTAAATGCTCCATTTAGTGTACAACAGCGTCCAAAGGCAGAGACAGACAGAGACGAATGTGCTTGGAGAGGGTATTGTCTTCTCTTGTGCTCTCTCAGGGCTTCTCTGGGCTTACAGAAGCAGCTCTGTCAGTGGTTTTGGCCAGTCTCTGAATGCGGGAAGGTGTCAAAGGAGTCTTTTCAAGGCTGCGTCTCGGAGGGGAAAGTGAACACCGGCTCTGCTATCTTCCATTGTTGAGGGTCTCTTGGGAAAAGAAAGTAGCACACTGGCATTCTGTGCTGTAACTGGTGTCATAACCCACCTTTGTAAATGAGAGACTTTCTAAAGACTCAATCTCCCGTTACATTAAAGAAGAACCCAGAGAGCCGCTGAGGACAGGGAGGAGTCCAGCAGCATCTGAATGGAGCTGCTGCAAAAGAGATGTGTTTGGTGCCATAAAGACATTAATTAAGCACAGGTGCCTCCTATAGAGGATCACTCTGAAACATTAGCAGACCATTGTCTTGTTCTGGCCTTTGTCTCAAGGTACACCAGACACTAATGCAGGGCTGGCCAAACGGTTAGACTTTATAGTCTTATTCAGCTTTCAGCAGAATGCAGTTCTTTAATGACTCACTTAATGTGTAGCTGTTTCACTTCTATTTTCCTTGAATGTACACGCAAATGCATATTTTAATATAAATTTAGAAGTGGAATATCCTATGTATTTTTAAAACATTTATGACATTAATTAATTTTTACCATTACCATTTTAACATTCTGTATTGTGTTCTAAAATAAAACAATATGTCTTTATATATGGTTATAGTTTACTTAAAGGGGTCATATGACGCAATTTACATTTTTCCTTTTTAGACTTTATAGTCTTATTCAGCTTTCAGCAGAATGCAGTTCTTTAATGACTACCTTTAATTTTTACCATTACCATTTTAACATTCTGTATTGTGTTCTAAAATAAAACAATATGTCTTTATATATGGTTATAGTTTACTTAAAGGGGTCATATGACGCAATTTACATTTTTCCTTTCTCTTTGAAGTGTTACAAGCTCTTGGTGCATAAAGAAGTTCTGTAAAGTTGCAAAGACTAAAGTCTCAAATCCAAAGAAATATTCTTTGGCCCAAATGTTCACACAAAGAAAGAAGGCATAACTTTTATTCTCGCTGTAGTATTGTTGTTGCTGTGTGTTTCGTTGTGAAAGCGAAACTACTTTGTTTGGTCTTCCAAAAGAGGATGATAACTGCTTCGTCGTGCCTAGAGCTGATCCATGCTGGTCGCTGAGGAAATACATCAACTTCGCACTGTGGATCGCCGGATCGGCTTTCACCGTGGACGAAGTGGAGACCAGCCCAGGGTCGTCACATGTGGTTGCCGCAAGTCCGCTGGCCGCCGCTCACTCTTTCGTTGTGAAAGCGAAACTACTTTGTTTGGCCTTCCAAAAGAGGACACGACTAAAAATCAGTGGTTAAATTTACAACACTGTTCCAGAACAGTTCAACCCAAATATTCAGATGTGTCATTTTATGGAGGACTGTTTCCTGATCCTGGGAGAGTAGACTACAACGCCGGCTGTTCTGACTCACAGACTGTAAGTACGTTTTTTATATTTAAAGGATTTGCCACTGACAATTCAAACACGAGTTTTGAGCAGTGTAGAGTAGCGCATTAACTAATAATGGCTACCGAGCAAATTAACTAAAGAGCTAAACCAAACAGGAACAAAACCATATAAGGAAAAACGGGAACAGGCAGATGTAACAGAAAAAGACAATACAAAAGTTCATATTCCTAACAGTGCTACGCGCCGTAGCAGAATGATCCAAGGAGGGCGGGAGGGGGTGTGGGAGGACTGGCAAGACGGCAGGCTGAAGACCAACGTGGTGATGAGGGAGGAAGGAGCCATTTTGGAAACGGAAGGTACCAGGGTGGAGCAGACGGTTGGAGGAGCCAGGAAGACGACAGGAGAGAGCTGGAGTAGGAGGAGCCAGACATGACCCAGACCGCAGCCATGATGGCGGCCCCTGATGGAGCCAACGGAGGGAGGAGCCATGGTGGAGGAAGGGCTGACACCTCCAGGGGGCCGACTGACGGCGGCGGAGCAGGTAGTGGTGGAGCCCAAGGTGGAGACAGAGAGCCGACGAGCCAGGGCGAAGCCGAGGATCTGGAGGGCCAAGGCGGAGCAGGTGGTTTCGGCGACCGACGCATAGGTGGAGATCCGGAAGGCCGCGACGGAGCCGGAGCGACAGAGGGCTGAGATGGAGCTGAAGGGAAGGAGGGACGAAGAGACGAGGCGCAGCCGGAGGAGTGCAGTCCAGAGGTGAAGGTAGGGGGACGACTGACCAAGGCGGAGCCGGAGGGACGAGGGAGCCCGGTGGAGCTTGTGGACTGACGGGCTCCGGTGGAGACGAGGGAGCTGGAAGCCATGGTGGAGCTGCTGGGTCGCAGGACTGAGGCGGAGCCTGGGGCTCGGAGGCTAGAGGCAGAGTCGAGGGATCCTCCAGACTTAATGCCAATGGAGCTGGAGATGGGCAGACCCGCGGCGAGCCCACGCCACAGATGGTGGGTTGAGGGTGAGCAGAGGGGCTGATAGGATCCAGCAGAATGAGCTTTGATGAAGGGAACAGATCAATGAGAGGAGGCGGGAGAATGATAGCACAGATGATAGACATATTAGTAACTTCGCATTCCAGTCTATTAAATCTCCCAAGTTCAGTTCTTGCTCACCCTTAGTGGTGGCGCAATGGGCTGGGCTTTCCTTAACCCCCGCAATCTCCACAGCTGTATCCACCGTTGCTTGTGCTGTCGGCTCGCGCACCTGGTCAGACACTTGAGGCACGGCTCCGGGGCGATTGTCAGCTCTGTCGCTCCTGATGGAAAAGGCTCAACGACTGCGGCAGGCTTTTGCTCTCCATCTGCGGTGGGCTCTGACAGCTCCGTGTCATGGGGTGGTGGTTGACTGGACTCTGGGTTGTCGGCACTCACATGTGATGACCTCGGGCTGGGCTCCGCTTCGTCCATGGTGAATGCTGATCCGGCGATCCACAGCGTGAAGTGGATGTAGTTTCTCAGCGACCAGCACGGATCAGCTCGGGGGCATGATGACACAGATTTCGTCTTCCAGCCCGCACCAGAATCCCTCCATTAAGGTGAGGTCATCACATGTGGTGAGATGGCAATAGTCCAAAAACTCCAGCACATACTCCTCCAGGTCACGTCTGTCTTGAAAAATAAAAATAGTAGCCTCTGAAGGGCTAGGAACACTGCTCTTCAGGGCTACGTTAATTGAGGCCAATTTAAGCTTCATCTTTCTGGTCGGTTATTCTGTTACAGTCTCTATTATAATCCACATAAACTCAGGCAAGGAAATGACTCAGGGTAGTCGTAACATCAAACAATAACTGACAAACTACTGAACAGAAAAAAGACTTTAAGTAAGGCAGCTGACGAGGGGAAAACAGGTGAAGGGAGTTAAATCAAGTGTAGCATTAGTTCTGGCAGGTCACGTTAATCAAGCTCTCATCAGCTGACTCTCAGCTGATCTCCATCTACCTATAGGAATATGACACTTATCTAAGCATTCATATATAAGGTCCCTCAGTAGTATCAGCAGTTTTCGCATTGCTCAATAGCTAATTAGCCTCCTCCATCCCCAACTCCTCCTCTGTCAGGATTCAGCCTTCTGGTTATCCTTTGAATCAGACTAATTCTAAAACGTGTACATAAAATTATTGAACTTTAACAATATCTGCAATATATTTATGTTGGTTCTGTTCTGTTTACCCTGGGGGGTTATTGCTGCTCTCCCTGCTCTCATCCATGCTAGGCTGCATGGATGTGCAGGGAGTTCTTGCCCAGAACAGAACCATACCGCCAATCCAAACTGTATACTAATTGTCAATCATCTTTGACGATAGTGGTCCTAACAGAACTAATAATGGCTACCGAGCAAATTAACTAAAGAGCTAAATCAAATAGGAACAAAATCATATAAGGAAAAACAGGAACAGGCAGACGTAACAGAAAAAGACAATACAAAAATTCATGCTCCTAACAATATTGTTACTTTAAAACATTAATATCTAAAATGTATTTTAATGTTGGAAACATATTTACTTCCTTATATATTTCGCAATTTAAAAAATATGTATTTTCAGTCACACTTTATTTTAAAGTCCAATTCTCACTATTAACTCTATTAATTACAGTTTTTGCCTCAATACACTACTATTTTTTTATTTTGAAATGCACTGTGCTTGTGCTTACAATAGTGTTGGTTTCAAATGCATTGATATTATATATAATTATATACTATAAAATATCTTAGCCAGGAAAAATGGGGAGGGGAAGTTTAGAGTCAGCTCCTGAAATGTGCGTATCAGTGGCTTTTAATGTTTTTTCTTAAACACTGAACTCCAAATTCAGTCTTAAATTAGTGAATCAATGTTGAAAAAAAATTTAATTCTGTCATCTGAATTAAAACAAAATTATAAAATCACTGGCATTCCCCTCACACACGTGTCAACTATATCATGAAGGTAGATTTAAACTTTTTCTCAGGACAAAGTTGTCTTATATTTTTTATGTAAATTATGTTTTTTTGTAAATTAAATTCATACATTTTGTTATTTATAATATTTGTTGGCCAAAATAATGTTCCATTATTTTTCATGTTACTGTTTACAATTGAATGTTTTATGAATTTTGTAATGTTTCATAATTGTTTTAGATTTTTTTTTATTTTGCTAACCCTAAATAGGGTTGTTTAATGCCAGGTTCCATTGTGACAACTTACCCCACATAGTGTGACAATGTGCTATTGGCATCATGTATTGGGATCGCAAAAAGTCAGTGTTTTTCAGTGAACTGTATTGTTTCTTCCTGGGCAGTAACAGTTCAAGTATAAGTCCAACAGCATTTTTGTTATGTTATATACAAATTTAAGATTAAAACATCCTGAGAAAATCCTGAGAAATCTTCTCTGACATGAGTTTGCTCTGACAATGACAATTTCGGTCTACACGTCCACTGTTTTACAGCAAATGCTGAGAAAAGTAACCTGTAAATATATTTTCCAAATGCTTCATTAAAGGTGGGGTAAGCGATTTCTTTGAAATCACCGAAACAAACATGCCCCTACCCCAAAAGGTCTCGCCCCTATTTTGATAGCTCTGCCCACACATACGTACGCAACCCAGGCAACGATTAGTTCTGTGAAACAAAGCAAAACCAATGTTACACCGTGTCTACACTGGACGTGAGTGGCGAGGCGCGACAAAATACTATAGAACTCATTATAACCAGTGATGCTGTCTACACCAGAGATATACAGTATATACATATCTATGGTCTACACTGGATGCGGCGCGGCACGACACGACAAATCCTGACAGAAAACTGCTGCTGCGCTCTATTCATTATGTATTGACACAAATTTAAAATGATTTTCAATGGTCGCTTTGTCGCGTCCAGTGTACTAGACAGACTTTAGCTGTTGCGGCGCAGACACGGTGTTACTCACCTATGGAGAACAAACAAAGCAACCTCGGCGTCCGATCGCAGGCCTTCCGCTCCTTGAGTTCTCTCCAGCGCTGGAAAGCTGATCCGATATTTACACGGGTCCTACGTCTTGCCTTATTGCCTTAAGCCTTCTTTTGTTCCGCAGATGTTTTCCTCTTTTGTTTTTTATCCGCCATCTATATCTTTCTGTCGCTCGGCTCGCTAATGTCCGTCCTGTGCACTGAACCCTCTCTCCTCCACATCATGAGTAGACACGCCTCTTCTGCTGATTGGCTACAAGTTTGTTTTGCTAGTCAGCCCGAATCAGTTTTCTAAAGCGTTTTTGAAAAATCGCTTACCCCACCTTTAAATGGTGAATGTGTTTCGTTGATTGATCTGAGTGAAATGAACAGGTTGCTTCACGCCTCTATCATCTGCAGCTTTGAAGCCTGTCAGATAATCACTCCGAATAAAACAACTGCAGCTCTCATTAACAAATATGACCCTTGTTAGCTGTCCTGAAAGACCGTTTTTGTTTTCAGAGATATGGTTGGCCAAGACTGAGATGCTTTCAATGCAAATCATACTTGTTAAGACAAATAATTTTTGATGTCTAGGCCTAAATTGGCAAGAAAATCTAAATCTTTTGCAAGAAGAAGCCTGAGAATATTTTCCAGGTGAAGTGAAGCTTTCTTGTTGGGACCGAACAGGTGAAGTCTTGCTGCAGGTGACAGTCGTTCAGAATCCTGAAAGAGAAACAAGTTTGCGCACAATAAAAGCACAGCACGTATAGACAGCTTTTGGATTCAGGCCATTAACCCATTCACACTACAATTATAATGCTATTTATTTTTAGAATAGCTTGTAAAAAGCAAACCAACTGCATGTTGTCTCATCTCTGCAATTGAAAGCGCTCAAGTTTTCAAGGCGATGTGTTGCCAGTGTCATGTCATTGAAGGTTTTTATTCAAAATGGCTTGCAGCACATCTATTATATGTTAATGGCTGTTGACTCCATCCACTGGCAGTTTAACAGATGTGGCGTCCAGGAACTCATAGACACTTATAGCAGTCGTTCTAAATGCTTAATGTCTTCAGGTTGCTGATTGGCTGGTATCCAGAAGTCATTGTCTCACTCCGTCCCCAGCTGTTGCAGAATAAATGCGTAATTCTCTCACAATTCTCTCTAATTCTTTGCTCCAAACATGTGTCAGCTTACATAGTGATATAGCGTAGTGATATACAGAAAATAATTAGATATTTAAATCTGTGTTGGATGCTGTAAAAATCTCACTTTGATTATGTGAATGTGGTTTGAATTATCCAATCACAGCACATCATTGTCAGACACAGTCAAGAGCGAAACAGCCAAGTGTAAAGTGGGCCTAAAAAAATTATAATTTTAATTCAGAAAGTAACAACAGGCAGTATGATTTGACGTATCTTGTTTGAAGAAACAATCACATTTTATCTGTGTGGCAGATGCTTTTATCCAAAGTATTTTTTCAGTAGCACTTTACAATAAGTTGTATGTGTTAACATTAACTGCATTAGTTAATATGAGCTAACAATAAAACATACTTCTAAAGCATTTATTAATCTTAATATTATTACCATCAGTAGTTGTACAGTATCTGTAAGGATTATTTAATGGACCCGAGCCAAAATGAACTAGCAATGAATGGTTGTATTTTTATAACTAAATACTGTAACACATGTATTTATAATTCTTTGTTCATGTTAATTAATGTATTATTAACTAATGGGACTTATGAACTAATTATCAACTAATGGGACCTTTTGGAAAAATGTGAAAATAGAGACACCAGCCACAATAGTCCAATGTTTACCGGGAGCCAGAGCGCCTGACATCTTGGCAAATTTGAAAGTGCTGACTAATGCTAAACGTAAATTCAGTAAGATTGTTATTCACGCCAGTGCTAATGATGTTAGACTTCGCCAGTCAGAGATCACTAAAGCACATAGAGACACATAGAGTAACAATTTATTTGATGTTCAACAAGTAAGAAACAAATATAATACAGATAAACACGTGATAAAGCTTGGCTTAATGAATATAAGATCCCTTTCTACGAAAGCACTTTTTGTAAATGATATGATCACAGATCAAAACCTAGATGTGATCTGTTTGACAGAAACCTGGCTAAAACCAGAAGATTACATTATTTTAAATGAGTCTACCCCACAAGATTACTGTTATAAACATGAGCTGCATCCAAAAGGTAAAGGGGGAGGTGTTGCTATAACTATATATAGGTGTTGTATAACTCCTGAAGTAATGGTGCTTCATACAACATTATCCAAATAAACAAGTGTTAATGATAAATCCCCTGTGATGTTTGTACTTGCTACTGTATACAGGCCACCAGGGCACCATACAGACGTTATTAAAGAATTTACTGATTTTCTATCAGAGTTAGTGCTGGCTGCAGATAAAGTCTTAATTGTTGGTGATTTTAATATCCATGTAGATAATGAAAAAGATGCAGTGGGATCAGCATTTCTTGACATTCTGAACTCCATTGGGGTTAGACAACACGTGTCGTAATCATACTTTATATTTAATATTATCACATTCGATTATATGAATTGATGTCAATGGTGTTGAAATCCTACAGCAGAGAGACAATATCTGTGTGTGACAATGTGTACTCCATATAGCTAAAGCTGTAAATTCAACTCCTTGTTACAAATATGGTAGAACCATCACGTCTACCACAAAAGACTGCTTTGTAATTAATCTTCCTAACTTGTCTTAATTCCTCAGCATATCCAATTGCTCAGAACAACTTGATGTTGTAACAGAAACTATGGACTCCCTTCTTTACAGCACTTTAGACAATGTTGCTCCTTTACGCTTAAAGAATATTAAGGAAAACAGTCTGACACCGTGGTATAACGAGCACATTCGCGCCCTAAAGAGAGCAGCCCGGAAAATGTTCAGCTGAACAGCTGGAAGAAAATGGAGGGAATGTACTTCTACTTACAGAAAAGCCTTAAAAACAGCTAGAAATGCTTACTTTTTGTCTCTTTTAGAAGAAAACAAACACAACCCCAGATATTTAGTCAGTACAGTGGCTAAATTAATGAAAAACAAAGCATCAACAGGGACAGACATTCCCCAACAGCACAGCAGCAATAACTTTGTGAACTACTTTACTTCCAAGATCGATTCTATTAGAGATAAAATTATAATCATGCAGCCGTCAGCTACAGTATCACATCAGATAGTGTGCTATAGATCCCCTGAGGAACAATTCTACTCATTCTCTACTATAGGAGAGGAAGAATTGTATAAACTTCCACAAGATTACTGTTATAAACATGAGCTGCATCCAAAAGGTAAAGGGGGAGGTGTTGCTATAACTATATATAGGTGTTGTATAACTCCTGAAGTAATGGTGCTTCATACAACATTATCCAAATAAACAAGTGTTAATGATAAATCCCCTGTGATGTTTGTACTTGCTACTGTATACAGGCCACCAGGGCACCATACAGACGTTATTAAAGAATTTACTGATTTTCTATCAGAGTTAGTGCTGGCTGCAGATAAAGTCTTAATTGTTGGTGATTTTAATATCCATGTAGATAATGAAAAAGATGCAGTGGGATCAGCATTTCTTGACATTCTGAACTCCATTGGGGTTAGACAACACGTGTCGTAATCATACTTTATATTTAATATTATCACATTCGATTATATGAATTGATGTCAATGGTGTTGAAATCCTACAGCAGAGAGACAATATCTGTGTGTGACAATGTGTACTCCATATAGCTAAAGCTGTAAATTCAACTCCTTGTTACAAATATGGTAGAACCATCACGTCTACCACAAAAGACTGCTTTGTAATTAATCTTCCTAACTTGTCTTAATTCCTCAGCATATCCAATTGCTCAGAACAACTTGATGTTGTAACAGAAACTATGGACTCCCTTCTTTACAGCACTTTAGACAATGTTGCTCCTTTACGCTTAAAGAATATTAAGGAAAACAGTCTGACACCGTGGTATAACGAGCACATTCGCGCCCTAAAGAGAGCAGCCCGGAAAATGTTCAGCTGAACAGCTGGAAGAAAATGGAGGGAATGTACTTCTACTTACAGAAAAGCCTTAAAAACAGCTAGAAATGCTTACTTTTTGTCTCTTTTAGAAGAAAACAAACACAACCCCAGATATTTAGTCAGTACAGTGGCTAAATTAATGAAAAACAAAGCATCAACAGGGACAGACATTCCCCAACAGCACAGCAGCAATAACTTTGTGAACTACTTTACTTCCAAGATCGATTCTATTAGAGATAAAATTATAATCATGCAGCCGTCAGCTACAGTATCACATCAGATAGTGTGCTATAGATCCCCTGAGGAACAATTCTACTCATTCTCTACTATAGGAGAGGAAGAATTGTATAAACTTATTAAATCATCTAAACCAAAAACATGTATGCTAGACCCTATTCCATCTAAGCTAATAAAAGCGGTGCTTCCGGAAGTCGTAGGTTCTATTCTGAACATTACTTCATAGAGTTGTCATTGTCATTAGGATATGCCCCAAAAACTTTCAAGTTCACTGTTTACTCTGCTCACAAGCCTCTCATTAAAAAAACACTTGATCCTAGAGAATTGGTTAAAAACAGACTGATCTCAAATCTCCCTTTTCTGCCAAAAATACTTGAAAAGGCTACTGCCTTTTTTCCTTTTTCCTCACAACTATGTTCCTTCTTAGAGAGAAATGGTATCTGTGAGGATTTCCAGTCAGGACCGTATCATAGACCATATCATACTACTGAGACTGCTCTCATCAGAGTTACAAATGACCTGCTCTTATCATCCGATCGCAGTTGTATCTCTCTATTAGTGCTACTGGATCTCTTACCGCATTTGACACAATCGACCACAACATTATTTTGAATAGACTAGAAAATGATGTTGGCTTTAGAGGAAGTGCATTGGCATGGTTCAAATCATACTTATGTGACCATCATTAATTCATAGCAGTGAATGATAATATCGATCACAGTATGGAGTGCAGTATGGAGTTCCACAAGGCTCAGTACTAGGACTGCTGCTTATCACACTTTACATGTTACCCTTGGGAGATATCATCAGGAAACATGGTGTTAGATTACACTGTCATGGTGATGATGCTCAGCTCTATATTTCTTTGTGGCCTGACAAAACATACCATAACAATTTGCAAAACAAACAGAATGCATAGTTGATAAAAAAAAAACTGAATGACTAGTAATTGCCTATTGCTAAACAAAATTGCTGAACCAAAAAATACAGAGGTGTTAATTATTGGACCAAAAATCTCCACATATAATAACGTAGAACACTGTCTTACACTTGATGGCTGCTCTGTCCAGTAATCATCATTAGGTGGGAACCTAGGTGTGCTATTTGATGTGCAATCTTTCATTTGAAAGCCATTTTTTATAACATTTGTAAAACCTAATTTTTCCATCTTAAAAATATTACAACATATGCTCTCAAAAATGTTAATTCATGTGTTCATGACCTCAAGGTTAGATTATTGTAATGCTTTATTGAGTGGTTGCTCTGGGCACTTACTAAACACACTCCAGCTGGTATGAACCAGGAAGTATGACCATATTAGCCCGGTTCTGTCAACACTGCACTGGCTCCCTATTAAACATCGTATACATTTTAAAATCTTGCTAATTACTTATAAAGCCCAGAATGGTTCAGCTCCTAAGAGCTCTTATCACTTTATAAGTTTTTTCTCCATTTCTGTCACCAATGGAGTTTTGGTTCCTTTCCACTGTCGCCTTTGGCTTGCTTAGTTGGGGGACACTTAATATTTGGCAATAGTATCGGCTTGATTGCACAGATACTATTTGAAGAGAACTGAACTGAGCTGGACGAAGACATCACTGAATCAATGATGAACTCAATTTAACTGAAAAACGTTATTTCAGAACTCAATATTGTTTGCATTGTTGACACACTATTTTTCTGTTTAACAATCTGTATTGTATAAATCGCTATATAGATAAAGGTGACTTGACCTGACTTTGACTATCTGATAGTACTGGATGTTTACCCTATTTAAATGGTACACTATGCCCAAAAGCATGGTAATACTATGTTACTTTAAAGTTAAAATAATGATATTACAATAATATGCTACTGTCGTCAGAGACAGTAAGCTAACTATTCATAAACTCAGCCTTGAGTTGGTTCTCTCTCATACAGTTGAGGGAAACTCAAAGTGGTGTATTTGAGCTCAGAGAGCTCGTCAGGCAGGTTTGCTGTAATTATGTGAAAAATTGCCTGAGTCCCTGGAGGCTTTGAGCCCAACACAGGCAGGAACTATGTGAACCGGCATGTACTTCCACTGTCACTGCTCATTTTACAGCCTCGCTCTCTCCTATCTCACAAACAACTGTGCTGTATAATTAAAATCTTTAATGAAGAGCATTCATTTTTGCTGAATACATATTTATGCACCAGTTACATTGAATAGTTTTGCTGATACATAAACAGTCATGAAATAATTAAATCATAAATGCCGATAATTTTATCATATAAACTTATATTCATATGTACTCATCCTTCTTTCAAATATATACTTTTTTTCTTTTAAACATTTGGACAAAGCAGAACAAGTCTAATTTCTCACACTAGATAGATGGCAGTGTTTTCTTTGTTCTAGCTCATGCCTTATGGATGTGATGAATGCATGATTGATTTCACATTGCATGTTTATTTGGCTGTTATCAAGGATTAATCCACTTCTTTCTACATGCATATCTTTTATGTTTTTAAGCAAAACCTGCAGCTGTGACTGAATTTCACATCTGTCATGTTTGCATGGTCGCATAATCATTTTGTAACTTGATCACAGGAGTTTCTTTTCACCCTAATGTAATCTCATTCCCTCACATGAGAAAGAAAGAGATTCTCTCTCTCTCATTGAGCTTCCAGTGGAATAAAGAGAAATGGTGAGATGAAGATCCTGTAATTTTGAAACTAGCATCTGTTGTTGGAAGTTTTTTGTTGGGGGGGGGGGGCATTTTAAACTTCAGATCACGTCTAATACCATCAAATTAGAATATACCAACAGTATTCAGTATAGCACTATTCTCTTCGTGTCTCAGCTCTCTCTCTGTTTCATGTCATGAGTAAAATCCCTCTTGGTTCGTGTCATGTTTAGATGACGTCATGGATTACGCAGTTAGCCATGTTACTCGGTTTGAATGTCTCAGTAGTTGCATGCTTCTTGCCATGCTTGTTTTATAGTGTTTGAGTTCTTTGGTCCTGTGGAGACAAGTTTGGAGATCGCCCATAAAGGAAGCCCATATTCTGCTCAATGAGGCAAAGGAGAAAAACATGGCCCTGCAGGTAGCCATTATCCCGCAGGGAAGCCTGGCACTGATCATTCAATATGGAGAAGAAGAACTGATCCTGAAGAATTCATGTTGCGGATATGAATGCATTCACATTCAACTGATATTTTGAGCAGACAATAACTTTAACCCCACCTCTGGTGTTTGTTTCTGAAAACTATGTTTTGGTCGCATCTGATTATAAAATCAAACAGTCCCAATAAATGTTCCATTAACATTCAACAATCTGTGAATTTGTAGTTTGAAGACACCAACGATTTTTATGGCAAACCTCCCAAACAAGATGTGATTATATGTGGACTAATCGTAGTTTTGGAGACTTTCTGACACCAAGACTCAACTACACTCTTTAAAATAAAGGTGCTCACGATGCCATAAGAACCTTTTTGTCTAAATGGTTCCATAAAGAACCTTCAACATCTGAAGAACCTTTCTGTTTCACAAAAGCTTCTTTGTGGCGAAAGAAGGTTCTCCAGATTATAAAAAGATAAGAAAGAGATGGTTCTTTAAAGAACTTTTGACTGAATGGTTCTTTGTGGAACCAAAAATGGTTCTTCTATGGCATCTCTTGAAGAACCATTTGAAGCACCTTTATTTTTAAGAGTGTAGTGTCATTTTGTCAGTCAATGTTCAATTTAGTTTACTTACTATAAATAAAGAAGGCCTTAATGTTTATTGTGATGTATTTTAAATATATACCTCATATTTTCTATTATATATAGCTACTTAAAGAGAAATTGTTTATTTAAAAAAAATTTCTATGGGGAGTGTTATTTGCTTTTAGACAAACTAAACAAAACATGCTTAAACTGAAAACCATGATAATATAAAATTGCACTTAAAATGACATGGTTGTTTTGTGTTTTTCAGTGTAGGACATTTCATAATGTGTGTTTGTTCTGTCTTTCTCTGCTGCATTCACATGCATTCATTGAGGAATTTGTCTTGTAAATACCGTGTCATCAGAATATTTATCAAAATCCTAACTCAAGTATCACTTTCTTGAGTGTCTTTAGGTATCAGTTGGCTTGTCATGCTCCAGGAAATTCCCATCTTCAAGTAGTTTTGTTGAAATGCCTGGGACCAAATGTGACGAGTAATGAGCCTTCACACCTGAAACACCGCAGAGTAAACTCACATGAAAGACTTGACCAAAATTAAGCGTCTCTATTGAGGTTTCGAAATTAAAAGGAGAGGAAATTCCCTCGCAAAAATCACCACTGAGCAAAGCCTGGTCTCTAAATGCATGTTTATGGATGTGTCATTTACCAGGATGAAACTTGTGTCTTTAAGATTTTTCCATGAATTTTACAGTCTCTCTGCACTTGCTTGCAGTTGTGTAAACAATTATCAGTAGGAAATGTCATAATGTGAAGGATTGCCGACAAAATCTCTTGATGGCAGCTTCTTCAAATTGCAGTGTGTAATTTCTGTGCCAATAGCGGCACCAAATGGTATTGCACCATAATGAGGACATCAAACAGGTTTCCCAGCACACCTTTCTGCCTTTGTTCAGCCTATATTAGCTGGAGAGAGCAAACTGTTAGCATTTAACTCAATGGCTGTCGTTCAAAAGTTTGGGATCGGTACGAATTTTTGTTTCTTATGCTCATCAAGGCTGTATTTAATTGATGACAAATACAGAAAATAAAACAGTAATACTGTTAAATGTTATTGCAATTTCTAATATTGGTTTCCTATTTTAATATACTTAAAAAAAATAAATAAATAAAAATTCTGTGACGCAGCGCAAAATTTTCATCTGCCATTATTCCAGTCTTCAGTGTCATCAGTGATCCTTCAGAAATCATTCTAATATGCTGATTTATTATCAGTGTTGAAACTCTTGTGCTGCTTAATATTTTTTTGGAACCCGTGATACTTTTTTCTTTGATCAATAAAAAGTTAAAAATCATGCGACACTGAAGACTGGGGTAATGATGCTGAAAATTCAGCTTTACTTCTCAGGAATAAATATATTTTAAAGTATATTAAAACAGAAAACTGTTATTTAAAATAGCAATAATATTTAACAAAATTATTTTATCTGTATTTTTGATCAAATAGATACAGCCTTGATATATACCATATATATATATATATATATATATATATATATATATATATATATATATATATAGTATATATACAAATATAAT
>NW_015506143.1:238242-256280 GCF_001515645.1 Sinocyclocheilus grahami
ATATACTGTATATAATCAAATGTAATACTGCACTGTAAAACCCAACAAGTTACGGTAACTCAAACTGTTTGAAGAAACTGGTTGCCTTAAACCATTCAAGTTTTAAAACCCATAAATATGAGTACTATAAACTCATATACATTGAGTTAAATTAACTTAACTTAACTTCTCGACCACCGTCTCAACGGAGGTACCAAAAATATGGAAGGTGAAACCGGCGCATCGAGAAGAAAGCCCCTCTCTTTCTTCCTGATATCTGCCAGGTTCACCCACAGATGTCTCTCCGTCACTACCATAGCCGCCATGGTCCTTAGTGATTAGCATTAATTAGGACAACCGGAACTGGAAACACTTCCCATAACACCCAATGTATTTGCTACATCGTTAGAAGAATGGCATCTATACTAATATTGGTCTGTTTCTTTCTTATTCTGAGGTCACCGTAGCCACCGGATCCAGTCTGTATCCAGATCAGATGGTCACTGCAGTCATTTCCAGCGATATCGTTGACTTGATTGCACAGATACTGTTTAAACTGAGCTGAGCTGGATGATGACAGCACTGAATTCAGTGATGAACTGTCTTTAACTGAACATTGAGTGTTTACTATTGTCACTTTGCATTATTGACACAATATTTTCCTAATTAATGCTGTTCAGTTGCTTTGACACAATCTGTATTGTTAAAAGCGCTATATAAATAAAGGTGACTTGACTTGACCTGTTAGGTTTTACAGTGTGTGAAATATTATGACAATTAAAAAATTGTAAATAAGTGTTTTATATTTTAACTTTTTAAAAACTTTTTATTCAGTTTATTCCTGTGATGTAAAGCTAAATTTTCAGCATCATTTCTCCAGTCTTCAGTGTCACATGATCCTTCATAAATCATTCTAATGTGCTGATTTACTGCTCTTTTCTTGTTATTATCAGCATTTAGTTAGCAAACACACACACACACACACACACACAAACTCACACTGACCCCAAACTTTTTTTAAACATTGTGTTTTTAAAATGAAATAAAATGAATGAAATGCAATAGATAAATAAATAACATTTTTCATTATATGTGGTAATGCTAAGTGGCAAACAGAACAATGTTTTGAACACTTGTTGAAGTTTTGAAGACTCTCTACACATAAACTGGGATTGGAGAAAGTATTTTCAATAAATCTCAACCTGGTTGCCTGTAAATTAATCTGTTTGGAGGAAAATATCTTCAGGTATCATACATACACTGCAAATAGTTGAGAAGCAGCAGTCGCTGAGTTTCCTTCTACACTGAGACCAACATCTCAGAAGTCTCTGCTGTGGAAGATAAGAAAGGTGAGTGTCAAACGACTCTTATATTGTTGACACATGGCCGGTGACTGTGAAAGACACGCATGTGGGACTCGCGGGTTTCTTATCAGCGCTTGAGCGCAATCTCATGCCTAAAAGAAGCAGTGAAGATGAACTCAGATCAGCTTCTGCAGTCCAGATCCTGAACAGAAACGGCAGAAACCTGTTGTGAGTGCAGTGCACAGGGCAGATGCTGATCTGAGTGAATGGAGATCTGCTCTAAGATCAGAACACAGTGTGAGCGAATGAGCTAACAGCTACATTCCTTGAGCGTTATGATGTGAAACAGCAAAGCGCAGGGAAACAATGATCACATTCATCACATTCATCCGTCATTTTCCTCTCCTTTTATCTCACGCCTTCTCCCTCCCCTTTCATAAGATTTTACCTGCACCTCAACCAAAAGTGGGCCTTTGAAGAAGCAGCACTGACATCTGACCTCAGTTTGAGCGGCCAAACCTCCCTCCCATGCCATGTCCTCTGAACACTTACAGTGGCCTCAAAAAAATCACACTTACAAATATCTGAATGTCACTGAATTAGATAACAAAATATCTGTGATTTCTTTTCAAGAAACAAAAAATGTCATGCAAAAACATCTGGCAAAAAGATGTTAGGTCATTCAGTGTCAAATCAACCAAATTTCAGAAACTTCCCCGGCTCAAATTTTTGATTTTGCTAATATTTTTTTTCTGAAGAAAGATAAACATGACAAAATATAAAATGTCATGGATGAATATTTATTGAGTAATCCACTGTTTTGTAGAGGGGGGTCAAAATGGACATTTTCACCAGAGCCAAATTACAGGGGGTTAAAAATGACTTCAGAAAGATGGCAGCATTAAACAGTTATTTTTACACAGAGATTGGTAGGTCTGTTAGTGAAATCTTGATTGACTTAAAAAAAATGACTTTAGCAATTTGGGTTGCATTATGTGCCAATGGTGACTGTTCAAAAATGGCGAAAGAGCACTTTTCAAGCTTTTTATCCAAAGTTTGCAGGCCTGTAACTCAAAAATTATTAATGATGTCTTAATGCCCTTTTAGATATTGGGTCTTAACGAACTTTCCTTTTGGCGTCTTCATTTTTAAGGCCCTCTATGGTTCAGTTCCTAACATATTGGAATTTCAATATGGCTCCAGGAATAAATCGTTATATTGTACACATTTTCAATGGTCAAAAACCAAATGTGGTTCACTTTGCACAAATATAATGCTTCTTTTCTTTTAAAGAGGAATATCTGAAAAGTAAATAATGTTGAACTAGAGATGTATCTCATTTCCTTCTGTCAAAACAACTGCATTGAACATACCTGTATGAGTGCCATAAATATGATTTTTCCATCGTTTGCTTGCCTATAAGTATTAAAGGTATTGCAATATGATTTTATATTGTAGTTCTTAACAAACTTTTCTTTTGGAATCTTCATTTTCAAGGCCCTACATCGAGATATGGGGATCTCAAGAGGCTCCATATTCAGATTGTTGAATATTACCTATTTTCAGTGCTTGAAAATCAAATGTTGTTTGTGCGCAGCTGACACTTACTGTATTTAAAGCAGAATATCTAAATAATAAGTAATGCTAGAAATGTACCTTGTTATCAAAAACAATTTAGTGGGACATTTAATGTTTTGGCTTTCATCACTATACATGTTTATCTTTCCTCAGAAAAAAATATTAGCAAAATCAAATATTTGAGCTCAGTTAAGCTGACACAGAATGACCCTGTTGGGTTTTAAATAATTATACAATATATATTGAAATGAAGACAAAAATCTTGTCAAATGTCACTGGAATAAGTTAAGGATGTGTCTACATGTGCTATAAATGACCCAGACATGAAAACTAATCTTGTAAATAATCTAAACCATGCTGATTTTTACAGCTTTACTGAAGCACAGCTCCACCTGCTGGTTCCTTAGCTTTGTGGAAGCTGTTATTTCTCAATATTGGTTTTTCAGTCCCAGGACAAAACAGGCTGCAAAGCTGAAATCTTAAAAGTTTATGTACAATCTGTTCAACATATTTATCTATATTTGGATGTAACCACCCGCTTTGGGTTAAGGCAATACAAGTAACGCAAGTTATGTAATCAAATAACTTGTTTCAAGTATAACTAGTAAAGTAACGCATTACTTTTAAATGTACAGCAAAATATCTAGAGCTGCTTTTTCAAATAAGCAATGGCAGTTACTTTGTTTTTTTCATTTTCGAGAAATCAGGAGTGAGGTGCGGTGGCAGAGGCACTTCTTTCAGCCTGAGGCTTATTAATTTCACTTTTGGTTTGAAAGGGCCTTTACAGTTGCTAAAAATATACCTTTTGTGTTTTTTGTTATTAAAAAATAAATAAGGAAGCCCAGCTCAGGTGACAAAAAGTAACACAAAAGTAATGCAATGCATTACTTTCCATAAATAGTAACTAAGTAACACAATTAGTTTAATTAGTTCCAAAACGCAGTATTGTAATGCATTAAATAACTTTCCCCAACACTGATGGCAACCGCCTGCTTTTTTCTGAATTTTTCCGCTCGTGTTAACATAGCACGCCTATCACCTGTTATGTGTCAACACAATCTGACAGTAATAAAATAATGTTTAAAAACATAAAAAAAATTATTTAAAATCGAAAATGACTAGATTTTTCTAGTGTTGCTAAATACTATACAGTATATGATGTAAAATTACGGAAAGTATTCCAAAAATCCAATCCAAGCAATTTCTGTGATAGTATTGCTGTATCATGGTTGGGCCACATTATAAGCATACAATAAAACTCCAGCATCTGTGTGACTATTTGTTACGGGGCTGACAAGTCGTGAGACGTGTGGATCCATGTGCAAGCTTTATTCTGAACAGAAGACAGAGACGTGGTCATAACAGGCAGGGTCAAAACAGTGGCAAACAGGTATATGGCAGGCAAAACAAGTCAAGTCAAGTCACCTTTATTTATATAGCGCTTTTAACAATACAGATTGTGACAAAGCAACTGAACAGCATTAATTAGGAAAATAGTGTCAATAATGCAAAGTGACAATAGTAAACACTCATTTTTCAGTTAAAGACAGTTCATCATTGAATTCAGTGATGTCAACATCCAGCTCAGTTTAAATAATATCTTTGCAATTATGTCAACGATAACGCTGGAAATGAAGTGTCCCCAACTAAGCAAGCCAGAGGCGACAGCGGCAAGGAACCAAAACTCCGCAAGAAGCAAGTCATTTGTAATTTTAACACAAGAATAGTCCTAGGGCTAGAGTAGGTCGACGATCGGCAGACAGAATCACAGGGGCGAGACTAGAGGGATAAATCCAGGGAGACAGGCAAAGATCAGAACCGAGGAAACCGACAAGACAGAAACAGGAACTAGGAAAACTAACAGCCTAAGCAATACTCGGCAGTGAATGGTAGTTTGAGTGAGTGTTATATGGTGAGTGAGTGATGTGAAACAGCTGTGTGCAATCAGTGAAAACAGCTGTGTGCAATCAGTGCTGAGTGCAATCAGTGCAATGAATGATGGGATATGTAGATAAGCAACAGTATGTGTAGTGCGAGAGTCAATGTAATGGAAAGGGTGACCTCTGATGGTAAGCAAACGGAAGTTCATGGACCGGATTCATGACAATATTAAACTCAAAGCAGTTAAATATGAAAATGTATTTTCAACAAATATTATGTTTCTATTTCAATTTTTTTCAAGGTTTATAAATATTATAATATGAAGTATGGAGTAGAGAGTGAAAGTCATGGTTGAAAGACAAAATCAAACATACAGACATGGTAAATTTGTGTTAAGAACATTCTAGTGATCATCTTATTTTTTCGTAATTTTACTAAATACATTTTACAATCGAATTACAGTTACGTTGTCCTACGTCTCAAGAGAGAAGGATAAAAACACTCCAGTTCCACAGGCATATAATTCAAGCCTCATCAAGAGGATCTTTGCTCTGTAGTTGACTTCATGAAACGGGAGACACTTTATGCAGTTGCTTTAGGGAAAACACAGATATTTCTGTGTATCCTGCAGAAGCTGAGATCTTTCTGGAAGGAGTACAGGATATTGTCACCTAACCTGTAGGGGGAACGATGAAGGAAATAATAGTTAGAATGTGGTTTCTGTGGTATGCAGCCATGAAAGACCGGCCTGTTGTGTCTTGCAAAAGTCCGTTTCTGAAATATGACAGTTTGACTAATATATGTAACTCTGCCTGCATGTGCAGGAATACATCTAGAGAATAAAGAGAGAACATCGCCACAATCAGGAGTCGAACTCTGTGATAGTAATCTATAGGGGGGAAATTATTGAAAATGACTTTTTTAACCCATTCTTCTACTGAATGACGACAACAGGAACTCAAAGGTGCTAATACACACACATACACACACACACACACACACACACACACACACATGCACACTCAATATTTGTTTGCAGACGTATTGTATTAATGTAATCAACTATTTTATGTTCCAGGTCATTTTCTACTTAATGAGTTTCATCAGTGTCTTTGCCTGAACTTACAACCAGAACAAAGCAGTTTTAAATTTTTACAGCATTCAGGCATTACACTTAAAAAAGTCCTGAGGCACATTGATTTCTATAGTCTGCTTTGGGCTGCACTAATGAGGCTTTCAAACCATATGAGTCACATTGATTTTCATAGATGGCTACATGCAACTGTTTGGTTACCAACATTCTTCAAAATGTCTTCTTTTATGTTCAACAGAAGAAAGAAACTCATACAGGTTTGGAATAATTTGAGGATGAGTAAATTTACATTTTTGGGTGAAGTGTCCCTCTATCGCTCTCTGGTGTGGTGTTTAAACAAGGCAGGTTTTAAAGTATCACTCTTTTCAGCACAGGTCAGTTCTCCTCACAGTTTAAAAAAAAAAAGTTGTTAAAAAGGTAGACTTGAAAGCTGGAGTGAAGGGGGCCAAAAGAGATCAAACCATCTGTCTGATCCAGTTATCAGCTTTAAGCCATAATCACAAATTGGTTTCTTACAAATTCACACTGCAGTTTACAATGCATATGAAAAAGAAATGCTCATAATACATTACACAACAGACACAGCTCATCTTGGACCTATAATTGAATACCTGGCCAATTTTAAACCTTTTAACTGTCTCTAAAAATACTTTAAAAAATCATCTAGTAGGCTGAGATAAGTTTATACAATTTATTTAATAACAATCTTGTTAGCTAAACATAGTTTCAATTTTTGATAATTTTTTGTTGTTTCATTAATTGTTCATTCCTTCATTGATTGATTGATTGATTTAAATTCTAATTTTTTTAAACACTTTTTAAAGTTTGCTAAAATACAATTTATTAGCCTATAGTACACAATTGTTACCCTGGACCACAAAACCAGTCATAAGGGTAAATTTTTTTAAATTGAGATTTATACATCATCTGAAACCTGAATAAATAAGCTTTCCATTGATGTATAGTTTGTTAGGATAGAACAATATTTGGCTGAGATACAACTATTTGAAAATCTGGAATCTGAGGGTGCAACAAAATCAAAATAGTGAGAAAATCATCTTTAAAGTTTTCCAAATGAAGTTCTTAGCAATGCATATTATTAATCAAAAATTAAGTTTTGATATATTTATGGTAGGAAATTTACAAAATATCTTCATGGAACATGATCTTTACTTAATATCCTAATGATTTTTGGCATAAAAGAAAAATTGATAATTTTGACCCATACAATGTATTGTTGGTTATTGCTACAAATATACCCCAGCAACTTAAGACTTTTTGAAGAGTTTTGTGCTCCAGGGTCACAATTTATTTCAAGTTCCCGAAGTTAATAACAACATACATTCAGTAAACTATAACTTTCCAATAATGATTGGACAGTTATGTTGAAAATGTTAAAAAAGCTTTTTGGTAATCAAGACTTTAACAAAGGTTTGTGTCTGTGCAAAAATGTAATTAAAAAATAAATGTGGAGGACAGATTTTGACAACAGTCTCAAATTATGTGGAAATCCTAACTTGGTAAAAAATAGCTCATATTATTTATCATTTACTTTAATGTGTGAATTGCGTATGTGTTTCTGTCTCAGTTGTTTATTCATTGCATCAGGTTTCCTTAACAAGAAGATTAAATATAGCAGTAACATGAGACATAAATGGTAATAAATCACACCTGAGCTGTACATCAGAGAACACGTACCAGGAAGTGACCGTCTTATAATGTCACACTAACGAGTGTTTTCTCAAATCCTGGACAAGAGCATGCGGAAATGAAGAGGAAAAACTTTTAAAAAGCATTCATAAGAAAATTTATTTCTCCAAGGACTCAGAACAGAGCTTCCTCTGCAGAGCTTTGATCTCTCTCTTTTATATTTTTGAAGCCAGCATTCAGAAAGGGAAAGTACAGTTGGGCGTCTGAACTCGTTAAAAACAGCTGAAATGGATTCACTCTCTGTGGAGGAACTGTCCTGTCCCGTGTGCTATGAAATCTTCAAGGCTCCTGTGCTTCTGTCCTGTAGTCACAGTGTCTGTAAAGTGTGTCTTCAACAGCTCTGGAAAACCAAAAACACTCAGGAGTGTCCCGTTTGCAGGAGAAGATCCTCAAAACAGGAACCACCGTATAACCTCGCTTTGAAAAACTTGTGCGAGTCGTTCCTGAGGGACAGAAGAGAGAACTCGCCTGAGGACGTCTGCAGTTCTCACAGAGAGAAACTCAAGCTCTTCTGTCTGAAGGATAAAGAGCCTGTGTGCGTAGTGTGCAGAGATTCACGGAAACACGCTAATCACACATTTCAGCCTATCAATGAAGTTGTTCCATCTTACAAGGTAGGACTACATTTTCTTCTTTTCAAATATGAAGGGAGCAATAAATAATATTCACTAATGGTTTCACCATTGCTCTCACTGAGTAACACTATTGCCTCTACACTCAAAATAAAGGTGCTTAAAAGGTTCTTCGCAGCGATGCCATAGAAGAACCATTTTTGGTTCCACAAAGAACCATTCAGTCAAAGGTTCTTTAAAGAACCATCTCTTTCTTACCTTTTTATAATCTGGAGAACCTTCTTTCGTCTTTATTTTTAAGAGTATATCACATGTTCAAATATCCTCACAGTTCACTAATTTTCACATATTTGTGAAGAATTCAACCATCTTTTAAATTCTAGGAGGAGCTTAAAACAGCACTGAAGTCCTTACAAGAAAAACTTAAATACAGGGAAGAGATTAGAGGAGAGTACAATAAAACTGTTCAACACATAAAGGTAAAGATTCTGAACTTTTTTGCTTTTTTTAAGATTGGCATTAATACAAAAGTGTACTTAAGTGTTTTAAGAAACATAGTCCTAAAAGTTGTCAGACTCTGTTCCGTGTTTTGTTTCCTATGTTTCCTTTTGCCCTTATTTGGTCCTTCCCGTTCCTGTCATTATGATAATTTGTTCCCAGGTGTGTTCCATTAGTTCCCCTGTACTTAAGCGTTGTGTTTCCTTGTCTCCAGCGTCAGGTATTGAATGTCTGTTAATGTGTCAACCTCTCCTGCTACGTGTGTATTTCCTGGTTCCCTTAAAGACATTAAAATCTTCTGTGTAGATGTAGTCCTAGTCTCCTCGTTCCTCGCTCCGCGCTCCCGCACCGTAGTGAATCGTGATAGAATACCTGACCAATGTAAGCGGCGCCTCCTCTCCCCTTGTTTGTTTTCCGTTTCTTGAAAAGTTTTTTGTTTCCTGTTTATTTCTCCCCACGGCGATGGAAATAGCCGCTCGGTTCTCCGCCTTAGCCTGCCGAGATCTCCCCTTCTTCGAGTACGCCTGGGAATTTTGCGGGCTCGCCGCGGCGATGCCATTGGATGACTCCACCATCAATTATCTGTTCTGGCTCGGGACCAACTACCATCGCCCCATGGACCTCCCAGACACCAAGGTACTATGCTGGAAGGAAGGGATCTTCCGGTATCTGGGGAGTGTCGGGGCCCGAGCCCCTCCAGCCCTCCGGCCGCTCCAAAGTCAAGTTCGAGGGCTGCCACTCGCTCAAGCCCGCTGGAATCTCTGCTGTCAAGCCCGCCGGCGGTTCCTCAGTCAGTCGGCTCCAGCCCCAGAGCTCACTCTAGTGTCGGGCTCCAGCCCCCGAATTTAGCCCACGGTGGGCTCCTGTTCCCAAGTTTAGCCCACGGAAGGCTCCTGTTCCTGAGTTTAGCCCTCGGAGGGCTCCTGTTCCCAAGTCAAGCCCAGGAAGGGCCACTGTTCCCGAGTTAGGCCTACGGAGGGCCTCTAAAGATGATATTCTTCCCAAGGATTTTTTTTGGGGGGGTAGTATGGGTCCGTCTGTAGTGGCCGGGCCGAGTAGCGAGGCCAAGGCCACGGAGGCCGTCCAGCCATGGCCTCCTGAGTTCCCTGCTCCGCTGTGGCTCCCCGAGCTCCCTGTGCCGCCACCAGTCTCCAGGGCACCCCCCGCCCCCCCTGATGGGGAGTAATGTCAGACTCGGTTCCGTGTTTTGTGTGTGTTTTGCTTCCTATGTTTCCTTTTGCCCTTATTTGGTCCTTCCCGTTCCTGTCATTATGATCATTTGCTCCAGGTGTTCCCCGTTCAGTTCGTTTGTTCCCAGGTGTGTCCCATTTGTTCCCCTGTACTTAAGCCCCGTGTTTCCTTGTCTCCAGCGTCAGGTAATAAATGTGTCAACCTCTCCTGCTACGTGTGTTTTTCCTGGTAACCTTAAAGACATTAAAATCTCCTGTGTTGATGTACTCCTGGTCTCCTCGTTCCGCGCTCCCACACTGTAGTGAATCGTGACAAAAATATCTTTCTTTAAGTAAACTTAAGAGGCCTTTAATTTCATTAATATAAAATGTGCATTGTGTTTTTTTTTATCTATCTTAAAGGAACACTCCACTATTTTTGAAAATAGGCTAATTTTCCAACTCCCCTAGAGTTAAACAGTTGAGTTTTACCGTTTTCAAATCCATCTCCGGGTCTGGCGGTAGCACTTTTAGCTGTAGCTTATAGATCATTGAATCTGATTAGACCGTTAGCATCTCGCTCAAAAATGACCAAAGAGTTTATATATTTTTCCTATTTAAAACTGGACTCTTCTGTAGTTACATCATGTACTAAGACCGATGGAAAATGAAAGTTGCGATTTTCTAGGCCGAAATCATTGCGCCTGCTGCACCCATGGTACAGCAGCAAAGTTCCTTGATTATTAAGCCGGAATGAGAGTATAGTTCCTAGCCATATCGGCCTAGAAAATCGCACCTTTTCATTTTCCGTCGGTCTTAGTACATGATGTAACTACAGAAGAGTCAAGTTTTAAATAGGAAAAATATAGAAACTCTTTGGTCATTTTTTAGCAAGATGCTAACGATCTAATCAGATTTAATGATCTATGCTAAGCTACAGCTAAAAGTGCTACCGCCAGACCCGGAGATCGGCTGAATGGATTCGAAAACTGTAAAACTCAACTGTTTAACTCTAGGAGAGTTGGAAAATGACCCTATTTTCAAAAATAGTGGCGTGTTCCTTTAAGTGCACATTCAATACAGTGAAGCACACTTCTTTTCGCACACTTCACTCCCTAGTGAAAAATACGTATATATACAGTGGGTACGGAAAGTATTCAGACTCCCTTAAATTTTTCACTCTTTGTTATATTGCAGCCATTTGCTAAAATCATTTAAGTTAATTTTTTTTCCTCATTAATGTACACACAGCACCCCATATTGACAGAAAAACACAGAATTGTTGACATTTTTGCAGATTTATTAAAAAAGAAAAACTGAAATATCACATGGTCCTAAGTATTCAGACCCTTTGCTGTGACACTCATATATTTAACTCAGGGGCTGTCCATTTCTTCTGATCAGCCTTGAGATGGTTCTACACCTTAAGTTGAGTCCAGCTGTGTTTGATTATACTGATTGAACTTGATTAGGAAAGCCATATATATAAATGCTGACTTGCATATCATGGAAATGCTGTCATCTGTTGTGTGTTAATGCAGAGCTGATTGAACCGAATGTGATGTGATTTCAGACTCAAGCTGAGCACACAGAGCGTCAGGTTCAACACGAGTTTGAGAAGCTTCATCAGTTTCTCAGTGATGAAGAACAAGCTACGATCTCTGCACTGAGAAAGGAAGTGGAGAAGAAGAATCAGATGATGAAGGAGAAGCTGGAGGAGATGAACAGACACATCTCAGCTCTTTCACACACCATCAAAGACATCGAGGAAAGAATGAAAGCCAATGACGTCTCGTTTCTGAAGGTTATAATCACCCTCTGTATGAGAGACTCATTCATTCATACACTTATTGAGATAATAATGTGCTTTCCACACTGTTTTTTTTCCAGAACTTTAATGTCACAAAGGAAAGGTAAGCAAGCTGCCCCTGTCTCTCCTCTCCACATTTTACGGCAAACAAAAAGCATCCTGTTAGTTCTGAAGAACCCTTTGGAGAACCTCTAGGGACCTTCTCAGGGTGTCTCAAATATCCTATTGTGTACTCAAAGAACTATATTTCAAGTGCCTCAAAACTTATTATGGAGTTACTTCCCTGTTGAAAAAAAAACAGCATATGTTGGTTATAGTTGTTTTGAAGCATGGCAGCTGGTTTGAGCTGGTTTAAGATGGTCCTGAGCTGGTTATAAGCAAGTCCTGAGCTAGTTATAAGCTGGTTTAAGCCGGTCCTGAGCTGGTTTTAAGCTGGTCCTGAGCTGTTTTAAGATGGTCCTTAACTGGTCCTGAGCTGGTCCTAAACTGTTTTAAGCTGGGTTTATCTGATCCTGAGCTGGTTTAAGCTGGTCCTGAGCTGCTTTGAGCTGGTCCTCAGCTGGTCCTGGGCTAGTTTAAGCTGGTCCTGAGCTGGTCCTGAGCAGGAGCTAGTTGCTCAGGACCAGCACATGACTAGCGTAAACCAGTTCAAACCAGCTGCCATGTTTCAAAGCATACCTAACCAGCATATGTTGGTTTTTTCAACAGGGTTGAGGAACCATTCACAGTCTGGAGAGCTTTTGCAGGAACTTATGGCTTCCATTCAGAGAATTGTCCTTTTTAAAAGGAAGCTAGAAGTTCTCCAGAGGGGTTTTTGGTTGAGCCCAAACTCACTGCTGTACTGACAACCCGCATGTTATTCCAGAGCCCGTGGCACTCAGCCCGATCCAGAGAGGTGCTGTGGAGCTTTGATTGATGTACCGAATTACTTGGGCAATCTGGCATTCAGAGTCTGGAAGAAGATGCAAGACACTGTCCAAAACAGTGAGTCACTAAACTACTATGTACTTGCATTTAAATTAATCATTTGATACAATGCACCTATTGTGTATACATACATTTTTACAATGTACTTATATTTTTAAAATGACCTGCATGTGATTACATCTGTAACTAATTTCTATAAATAAACCTGTCCCTAACCTCACCCGTATCCCACCTCAACAGCAGCAGAAGTGTTTTGGGTTACACTTTATTTTAAGGTGTCCTTGTTACAGTGTAAATATACATTTAAGTACTGCGTAATATTAATTAACTACATGTACTTACTATATGGTTAGGGTTAGGATTAGGTTTAGGCTTAGAGTTACTTGCAAGTAATTATGCATAACTAGTTGTAATTATAATAGTTCTTACATGTAACAAGGACACCTCAAAATAAAGTGTTACCGTGTTTTGCAAAACAATTTGAACACAATAATTTGAACACAATAAGTACATTGTACTTATTTTTTCATGTAACATAGTATTTAAAACCACTTAATATAAAGTGGAACCAAAATTTGTGCTGTGAATAGTGGAGATTCCCACAAAACATAGAAACAAAAGCAGATTATTTGAGGGTGTTGTAGTAAGTGAGGATCATATTAGTTCTGATAACATCTCAACAGTATAGTTCATTTAATTAGCATTATTATTAAGTATTTTTTTATGGCTCTACTCTTGAAAGAGTCTTCTGTTAATATCTGAATAAGAGCAGCTGCTGATTGTTTGCTCTCATCAGCTCCAGTGGTCCTGGACCCAAACACTGCAAGTCCACAACTCGTCCTGTCTGATGATCTGACCAGTCTGACATACAACAAGACCAGGCTACCGCTTCCTGATAATCCAGAGAGATTCGACTTCTTTCGCTGTGTTGTGGGTTCGGAGGGCTTTAAATCAGGAACACACTGCTGGGACGTGGAGGTGGGGAACAATTCAGCTTGGACTGTGGGAATAATCGCAGCCTCGTACCAAAGGAAAGGAGATGCTTTCTTCAGAGAAGGTGTCTGGTACGTGCAGTACACGGGGAAAGAGTACTTGTCGCAGTCTCCTGAACAACCCGCCGCTCGCTTTCCCGTTAAAGACAAGCTCCGGTGCATGAGAGTTCATCTGGACTGGGACAGTGGAAACATGTCGTTCTCTGACCCTGTAACTAACACACCACTGCGTACATTCAAGACCACCTTTAGAGAGACACTCTTTCCATTCTTTCAGAGTATTTGTGAAACGTCCCCGCTGAGGATCGTACCAGTTAGAGTGAAAATCAGCTCTATTTGAAGCTGCTTGTAGATGAAGGTTTTCAAGTTAACTTTAAGGAGTGAGTTGTATTGCCTTTGTATTTTAGATAGGTTAGATATACATTACGCAATTTTTTTTACCTCTTCAAAACAAAAAGTATCTGTAAAAATTCAAAATTCAAAAACTAGTTTCTCTTGATTTACATTGATGTTGAGCTCGCTTTTCTAGTGAGCTGTCATCTAATTCACTCTAAAAAAAGAACAAAACACTACAATTCTGTTGCCATTCTGCATGAATATGTGCATATTATGGGGTATAAAGTAATTATTTTACAAATAAATGAACTGTGGATGGATCATGTTAGTACTGTGGTTAGTATTTCCACTTTGTAATTCTTGCTTACATAGACATTTTCTGAAATAAAGGTTTTTACTTACGCATTTGGTAGCCGTTTTTATCCAAGACTACTTACATTGCATTTCAAGGTATATGCTGTATACGACCCTGTACCAAGAAACCAGTCATCAGGGTCAATTTTTTTATACATCTGCTGAATAAATAAGCTTTCCATTGATGAATGGTTTGTTAGGATAGGACAATATTTGGCTGAGATACAACTATTTGAAAATCTGGAATCTGAGGGTGCAACAAAATCAAAATACTGAGAAAATCATCTTTAAAGTTGTCCAAATGAAGTCCTTAGCAATGCATATTACTAATAAAGGCTACTAATATATTTTTACGGTAGAAATTTGACAAACTATCTTCATGGAACATGATCTTTACTTAATATCCTAATGATTTTTGACAAAAAAGAAAAATGGATCCATTTTGACCCATACAATGTATTTTTGGCTATTGCTACAAATATACCCCAGCGACTTAAGACTGGTTTTGTGCTCCAGGGTCACATATACAATTTATCCTTTCATGCATTCTCTGGGAAACAAACCCATGAAAACCCATGACCTTGAATGCTACATGAACGGTTTCATTTCATTGTGAAATAAGTAGTCACTTAAGAACAAGTTAATTGAGCACAAGAGATGAAAACATTGATGTGGTTTTCTAGCTGTAAATGGTTCATATGCATATTATGTGATTCTGAACTGAAGTGCTGAAAGGGCCACAAGGGTTTGCTTGTCTGAGTAGAGGCCCAGTGACCTCTAAAATTTACACATTTACACATTAGGCTACTATATGTGGGATATTGATTGTAAGAGACTATATGTATACATGTGTCTCAATATGTCTCGATCGGGTCCTTTCTTTCTGAACATGCTTCACAACTCTTTGTTCAAGCTCTTGCAATGCTCTCTTGGCAGATCTTCCAGCCAGTTCTATCAAACCTTGACAATTAATCCAGAACGCGGCAGCAAAATTAATCTTTAATGAGCCGAAAAGAATGCACATCACACCTCTGTTTATCAGTTTGCACTGGCTACCAGTAGCTGCTCACATTAAATTCAAGGCATTGATGTTTGCCTACAAAACCACCACTGGCTCTGCACCCATTTACCTAAATTCCCTACTTCAGAGTTATGTGCCTCTAGAAGCTTGCGTTCTGCGAGTGAATGGCATATTATTGTGCTATCTCAAAGAAGCACAAAATCACTTTCACAGACTTTTTCATTAACTGTTCCCTCCTGGTGGAATGACCTGCCCAACTCAATCCCAGCAGCTGAGTCCTTACCCATCTTCAAGAAACAGCTAAAAACACATCTCTTCCATCTTTATTTGACCCTCTAACTCTAACACTCTCTATTCTAATTCTATTCTTTAAAAAAACACTTGCTTTCTAAACTTTTTGTATTCTATCTGTTTTCTTTTTATTTATTATACAATTAACAAAAGCAAAAAAGACATCTAACACTAGCTTGCTCTATTCTTTTTCTATTCTATCTGTTTTCTTTTTTATTTATTATATTATTGAAAAAAAACTTTGCTACGTGTACTGCGTCAAGCTAACTGAGACTTGTTAAAGCACTTGTATATCATTGCTCTTTTGTTGATTTTGGTTGCTTCCATTGTCCTCATTTGTAAGTCGCTTTGGATAAAAGCATCTGCTAAATGACTAAATGTCTTAATCAAGGTAAATGTCTTGATAAAGTATATATACTGTACAGTGCAAGTGGACTGCTGTATATGAAGCATTACAGTAAGTATAACAGCACACATTACATGTTTAGGACAAAAAAGTCTAATAGAAATGTATAGAAAATATCCTTGATAGTTCAACCATTTTGCATTTGACTTATGCAAGGAACTAATGCCTAGTGTTTACATAATCACAATCAATGCTGGTTTACATAATCAAGAGCATGAATGTACCAAAGCATTTGCAATGTGTTCATGATGCCAACAAGTGACTAGGTCATGTGGAGGTTGAACAAGTAGTTGATCTGAGAAATGTAGAGTTACCGAAGCGACTGAGAAAAACTCTAGAAGAGCAGCCTCACTAATTTTAGAAACACCCTCAGTGATTTGATTCTGGGACCGCAACTCTTATTCATTCATTAAATCAAAACTCATTCATTCAATCATTCAAAATACGTCTATATTTTGTGAATTATTTTTTTTATAGCCAATACATAGCCAACACTGTGTCTGTGTGCGCCTTTAAAGGGGTCATATGATGTTGCTAAAAAGAACATTATTTTGTGTATTTGGTGTAATGAAATGTGTTTATGCGGTTTAAGGTTAAAAACACATTATTTTCCACATACTGTACATTATTGTTTCTCCTCTATGCCCCGTCTTTCTGAAACGTGTCGATTTTTACAAAGCTCATCGGTCTGAAAAGCGAGGTGTGCTCTGATTGGCCAGATATCCAATGCGTTGTGAAACCTCGGTGAAGTTGGCCCCCCACCCAACGCAAAACGTCGGCAAAATAGTCTCAATCATTTTTTATGTAAAGACATTATGAAATAGGCCTAGTTTTTTTTCGTTTAATTGGTCTAACTGAACGAACAACAATTAAGTGACTGTGACTATTTCATGTGATTTGGTTTGCCGTTTGAATTTATTACTTATTACTTCAACTGTATTTTTAAAAAAGACAGTAAAAACAAAAATACCGGTACAAACCAGCACAAACGAAGCACAAACAAACGAGACTATTGGGGTAAATTTGAAGCATGTGGGGGGCTGAATGACATCAAAATGATCATTAAATATTATTTTAATATCTAAAAAACCGAAGCAGCACAAAGAAACTTTTACCTGCACAAACCAGCACAAATGCAGCACAAACAAAGAAGATTATTTTGGGTGAATTTGGAGCATGTGGGGCTGGTGACGTCATCGCATATAATTCAGTGTCTAATATTTTAAAAACCGAAGCAGCACAAACGAAACTTTTACCTGCACAAACCAGCACAAACGAAGCACAAACAAACGAGAATATTTGGGGTGAATTTGGAGTATTTTGGGGGGCTGAGTGACCTCAGAATGACCTATAAATATTATTTTAATATCTAAAAAACCAAACCAGCACAAACGAAGCACAAACAAACGAGAATATTTGGGGTGAATTTGGAGTATTTTGGGGGGCTGAGTGACCTCAGAATGACCTATAAATATTATTTTAATATCTAAAAAACCAAACCAGCACAAACGAAGCACAAACAAACGAGAATATTTGGGGTGAATTTGGAGTATTTTGGGGGGCTGAGTGACCTCAGAATGACCTATAAATATTATTTTAATATCTAAAAAACCAAACCAGCACAAACGAAGCACAAACAAACGAGAATATTTGGGGTGAATTTGGAGTATGTTGGGGGGCTGAGTGACCTCAGAATGACCTATAAATATTATTTTAATATCTAAAAAACCAAAGCAGCACAAACGAAAATTTTACAGCGCAAACCAGCACAAACGATTGAGACTATTTTGCCGACGTTTTGCGTTGGGTGGGGGGCCAACTTCACGGAGGTCGTTGTGATTGGCCGAATACCTCAAGCGTGTGATGGAAATGTTACGCCCCTCACATACTGTGATGCCCTGTCCAGCCGGAGCGACGAAACAAAAACATTAAAACCCATTACAAGGCTTTTGTTGCATCCAGTGTGGACATAATTATGGATTGTAATGACTTTTTTCTGTCTTTTTACGCGTTGCGTTGCATCTAGAGGCTAGAGTGAGGAACGGCCGGAGGTCTTGAGTGAGCGGCGGCGGCGGGCGGGCGGGCTTGAGGGCGGCGCAGCCGGGGGGGTCGACGGA
>NW_015506143.1:256356-257753 GCF_001515645.1 Sinocyclocheilus grahami
ACGACCCCGGGCTGGACTCCGCTTCGTCCACGGTGAAAGCCGATCCGGCGATCGACAGCGCGAAGTTAAAGTATTTCCTCAGCGACCAGCACGGATCAGCTCTAGGCATGACGAAGCGGATATCGTCCTCTTTTGGAAGACCAAACAAAGTAGTTTTGCTTTCACAACGAAGCACACAGCATCTTCAGGACATGGCGGCAGCAACAATACTACAGCGAGAATAAAAGTTACACCTTCTTTCTTTGCGTGAACATTTGGGCGGCGTTATGCAAATCTTCCCACACAGTGACGTAGACATGTGGGGGCGTGTTAGAACGAGCCGTTTTAGGTAGGTGTGGCTGACTCTGTACACTTTCGTTTCAAAGATATTTATATATAGATTCATTACAAAATCTACTAGCAGTCTATGCTGAAGATCATAGCTTGAATATTTTTTATCATTTAATGCTGTATTGATCAATTTGTCCCGGAGCATTTTTAGAAGACTTGCTCCTAAAAGTCAGCCAAATTGCACTCTTCTGTCATTTTCTCTGTCAGAAGAGCACTGTCTATATTTGTAATCCTCCTCTTCATGTTTTAATAACTGAAATGTATGTAAAAAATAATGTTGACATACAGTATCTGACCCTTACCCAAACTATAAACAGTGTATTTTATTTATGCTAGTTCATCCATGTGTCATAGATTCAGCTCTCTAATCAATCAACTTTTGAGCCAGTCCAAAGAAGGGCCAAATTCAGACAAAAAGGGATAAAGAAACAAGAGTAGGCAAAGTGGAACAGTCTAAACAACGAGATCACTGTTTACCCTCTGCAGTGGTGTCTTGCATGAAGGCTGCTGGTATTTTCTTGGGTTGATCGTTTATAGTCTCAGCAGTCATTCAAAAAGCGGTCCATCTCACTGATGGGAGTTTAGATTTGAAATGTTGGGCCTTGATAGAGAGTTCACCTACATTCAACTTCATGATGAGCTTTTGCAGAATTTCTAAAGTAAAACACAACTTTGTGGAGTACTGCAGGTTAATAGCATAAATTAGACCGAACAACATTGTCGTTGCAAAAGCCACACTGTCAAGGTCCTGAAGCACTGCTGAACTTTTATAAAGAATATCTCTTTGGATTTGAGACTTTAGTCTTTGCAACTTTACAGATCTTCTTTATGCACCAAGAGCTTGTAACACTCCAAAGAGAAAGGAGAAATTGAAATCGCATCATATGAGCCCTTTAAGGAAACTCGTCACTCTTTTCACAACACGGAGATCATGTCCCAGCATGCATTACGGCGCTTCAATAATAGTAACCCACGGCGGGTATTTGCATGCGGCAAACACACTATATGTGTGCTCAGAATTTTTTTTTTTTTTTTTTTTTTTTTTTTTTTCCCCCCTAAAATTTTTT
>NW_015506143.1:257835-296337 GCF_001515645.1 Sinocyclocheilus grahami
AAATAAACCCCCGGCGGTGTTTGCGTGCGGAAAAACCCTTTTTTTTTTTTCCAAAATTTTTTTTTTTTTTTTTTTTGTTGCATGCTCCACTTAAAGTTTTTGCCTGCTTTTCGGACTTACATTTTCAATATCCTCGGTTCCTGTTCTTGTTTAAATATCAGAAGCAATGAATTTATGAATATGCAACAATGAAAGCACTCTTCCCGGTCACAGCGCGTGCTGCTGTAGTCTGATACACTGCTCATATCTGACACTCCTGCAGTGCTCAGTGCTTGCTTTGAGGGATGTGGCCGGAGCTTGAGTTTCTGCATGAAGCTACTGGAGAAACCCTCGCAAATTATCTCATAACCTTAACTTGACATATCTTAGTGAAGATGGTGAACGCGCGTGCGCTCGCTATTCTGACCTTCATCTGCAGTTTGACAGACGCGGCCAAACTCAGTATACCTAAAGTTTTATTACCTCTGGCCAGAAGCACGAAGATTAATTTTACACTGGAAGCAACTGAAGGATGTTATCGATGGTAAGTGCACTGAATATAGCATATCTTACAGAGTTATTAAAAAATACAGAATGTAATAAAGCACACCTTATATACCTTGCCTGGTTAATAAGATGCTTTGTAACATCAGACATGTTGTGCGTGACAGGTCAAATGTGAAAGTACAGTGCCACAAACTACAGTAGCGAAAGGAACATGGTGGATACCTTATGCATTTTTGATAAAGTAGCTATAAAACTGTAAAGAAGAATGCAGAAAGCTGAAGCACGTGCTGCTGTTATGAGGAAGGCTGTGGTGTTTGATACGCTGTAGCACTTCAGATCTCACTTTTTGGTCCCGCTTTATATTAGGTGGCCTTAACTAGTACTTACATTCAAATTGATCTTTTGATACAATGCACTTATTGTGTACATGTTTTTACATTGTAAAAAGCACCTGCATGTGATTACATCTGTAATTAATTTCTGTAATTACATTGATAATTTTACTGTTGACCCATACCTACACCTTAACCCACCCAGACCACCAAACCTGTCCCTAACCTCACCCGTATCCCACCTCAACAGCAGCAGAAGTGTTTTGCAACACAGTATATGAACACAATAAGTACATTGCACTTATTTTTTGATGCAAGTAGTTAAGGCCACCTAATATAAAGTGGGATCCACTTTTTAAATGTCTTGTAAATGCATGCTTTGTAGATTAGAAAATTTATTTTATTGCTCAAACTACAAGAGTTGCGTTTCATTTCAACTTTATTGTACCCATTTTTGCTCAGCTGCATCACCCACTCTTTATTCACATCAGCATTCAAATTGATCTTTTGATACAATGCACTTATTGTGTACATACATGTTTTTACATTGTAAAAAGCACCTGCACGTGATTACATCTGTAATTAATTTCTGTAATTACATTGATAATTTTACTGTTGACCCATACCTACACCTTAACCCACCCAGACCACCAAACCTGTCCCTAACCTCACCCGTATCCCACCTCAACAGCAGCACAAGTGTTTTGCAACACCGTAAATGAACACAATAAGTACATTGCACTTATTTTTTGATGCAAGTAGTTAAGGCCACCTAATATAAAGTGGGATCCACTTTTTAAATGTCTTGTAAATGCATGCTTTGTAGATTAGAAAATTTATTTTATTGCTCAAACTACAAGAGTTGCGTTTCATTTCAACTTTATTGTACCCATTTTTGCTCAGCTGCATCACCCACTCTTTATTCACATCAGTTCATTTTTTTAATATAGGTCATTATTAATACCAGTTCGTAAGTTTCACTGTGCTTGCAAGTTTCCAAGGAAAGCACAACTGTTATGCCCTGAATGCATATTTAACCCAGAAGCATCCTGTCGAGCGGCATGCATTTCTAAAAGCCAAGGTCACTTCACAGAGCACTGTAAACCAATAGGAAACTTGTGTTGGGGAGTTACTAGTTACATGTAACGGAATTACATAACATAACTACAAAATAAATGTTACTGTAATCAGTTACAGTTACTGAGAAAAAATGTGTAATTACAGTTACTTATGAAAATGTTAACGATTACGAAGGGAGTTACATCTGAATATTTTCACACACATACAGATATGATTTGATTTCTTTCCCAAATTGCTTTAAAATATGAGATACCAGTGTTTCAGGAGTTTAGGACACATGTTTATTCGATAACAGTTGTATTTCCTATTTGGGTTTATGTAGATGCTTTATTTTTTCAGATTAAAGGCATTATTAGATGCCAGTGTTTCCTGTCATATCTATGCAAAGAATTGATTTCGAAAACTATCAAAGCTATTAAACTAGATCTTGTTATGATCTGTATTTAACCTCCGAACGATCTCAAAGTAAAAAGAGGTGCTAAAGTCTGATTTTGTGGTGGCTGTGCTTTAGAATGAAATGTTTTATGATCTTAATTCATGAGCTGTAAGGTTACCTGCTTTAAATGTTTCTAAATGATTAACAGTTGAAAGCATTTGTTAGGAATTTAGTAAAGTCATCAAATGTAATCAGTTACGTTACTTTATTCAAGTAACTGAAATAGGGTAAGCAGTTACATTTCCAAAGCACCCTTCGCAGCACTGCTAGTAGGTGAAGTGCGTTGTCTCCGCAGGTCGTCTAACAGGCCGGAGGTGGCCAGTATCGAGGCAGTGGATGTGGATGAGCGTCACTGCTCTCATAAAGCGGTTCTGCAGGCGCGCTCCACTCAGCCGTCCAGACTCACCAGCATCATACTCGCCGAGGACATCCGTGAGTGCCGCTGACTGCTGGTGTAGCTTCATTATTCGATGCTCGCTTGTAATCTTTTTATTGATAACTGCAAAGGCAGTTTGTCATATGCACTCTGATATCAGTTGTTGGCATTATTACCCACACTCAAAGAGACGCTTTCGTTTACCCAAAATTAGACCCAGATTTACTATCAGTTTGCATCAGCGCAAACCCTCAAAACCACCGTGATGATTTACTAAAGACACGCGGGGGGAGAAATTAGCAATGAAAAGTGATTTTTGCGACTCCCCTTATTGAATATGCATTTGTAGGGGTTTTCCTTTCGATCGGTAAATTTATGGGAGGAGAGTATTTAAATGAAGATTTTGATTTGCGCTCGTCAGTTCACTGGTATTTGCGGCGTTATTTAACGCCCCCCAAAAAGCATGTCTTAAAGCAGGCGGTAATTTACAACAGCTTTGTAACGCGGCTCAGCCAATCAGAATCAAGGACCGGAACTCTCCGTTTTATAATATGTTTTTATATACCGTATTCTATATATAGTACCAGTCAAATGTTTGGACAAACGAATGGGAAAGTGTCCAAACTTTTGACTGGTACTATACTAGGGCTGCACGATAAATCGCATGCGATATTTAATGCGCATCTTGTCAGAAAGCCGGTTCTGTAATCAGCGGTTTCACATTGAGCAGCATTAACTACACAGAGCCGTTGTTCACTGACGAGCTGCGCAAAAAATCGCGCAAATATGAACGTGGTTTTGCGTAACTCGTCAGTGAACAACGGCTCTGTGTAGTTAATGCTGCTCAATGTGAAAGCACGCACGTGATGGAGATTTACCGCTGATTACAGAACCGGCTTTCTGACAAGATGTGCATTAAATATCGCATGCGATTTATCGTGCAGCCCTATACTATACTATAATATACACAAAGAATATCGGCCGATATATCGATATCTTTTTTTTACTCCCAAATATCGTATCGGCAAATATCGGTATCGGCCCCCAAAAAAACCCATATCGGTTGGGCTCTAGTTTTTAATCTAAGGCATGTTTTGGGTGAACAGAATCAGGGTGCTCTGATTGGAAATGAACTGATATCAGTTTGTAGTGAAGAGTGGTGTTTGTTTTCCTGTTGTCGTTTGGCTGCAGTTGTTGTTCATCGTCTCATCTGATGATTGTCCTGTGTGTGTGTGTGTGTGTCAGTGACCGGTCAGGTGCTGCGCTGTGATGCTATCGTGGATGTGATCAGCGAGATCCAGATCGAGTCCACCACGCGAGAGCTTCATCTGGAGGATTCGCCGCTGGAGCTGAAGATCCATGCGCTGGATTCAGAGGGTGATGCACGTTCAGATCCGCTCACTTTCATTGGGGTTTAGCTTGTATCGCCACTGACCAAAAACAGTACTTTGATTTATAACGTCATTGTGACTTTACATCAGTAAGGAAATAATTTTGTGTTATACCATATTTGTTTTATTTTCAGATGAAATGGAGAATGTGAAAGCATATCAGAAAGTGAATGCTTCTGTTCAGTTCACCTGTGCGTTGTATTCATGCTCAGTAGTGGCTTTATCTGATGAATGGTGTTGCATTCTTCAAAAGTTCTTTCCTCAGATCAAACCTTAAATTTAAGCATCTAGTTATCGTTTGTATTCATCCAACTAAATGCTAATGATATAAACAAGTTGATTACAAACTAACATGTCATTTAAGATCGGCGTTTTTATTTATTTAAAAATACATGTAAACAAATTCTATGATTAGCATACATTAAATGTCTTAAATTTAAAATTCATTTTGATGTAGTTTTTTGGGCAGGATTTTTAAAAATCATAATGGGAAAAAAGCATTATTTGAAAACAATACACAAAATAAATTGTTTGGAATAATATTTTATTATTTATATACTCTCTGTCATGGACAATACATTACTTAAAGTATCAGATCATTTTCTTTTTAATGACAAAACTGGGTTTGTTGAGGTTGAATAATGTCATATGCTGTGGTGCCCAAAATACTGAATTTTAATTTTGAATGGTATTTGAATTCTTAAAATTTGTAATAAATAAATAAATAAATAAACACTTTGTGTACTTGGAGAAATATTTTTACATAAAAAAAAAGATATATATTTATATATATTAAGGTGTGTACACTCACATTATTATTTTATAATGATTAAACTTAAACCATTAGCACAAGTGATTAACGTTGAAAACATTAGCACAAGAGTGTATTTCTAAAAACGTGGAATCTTATTCAAATCTTTTTTTCTTTAAAGGAGCACAGTGTTTGCCATTAAGCATTATAACACTTACCACGTGCGTCGTTGTTATCTCTGCTTGCACGCTGCACACATGAAACTGATTTAGGCTTCCTGGATAACTCTGACAGTGATGAAGGGTTGTGTCATGTCGTTCATGTGCCGTCTGGGTAAAGTATTGCTCCTTCTGTCTTCAGGAAACACCTTCAGTACTCTGGCCAGTCTGCTGTTTGAGTGGACTGTTGTGAAGGACGCTGAGATGGCAGGCTTCCCCGACTCCTACAACACACTGCGGTAAGAGCACACCTGTCAAATGATGACCGAATGAGACTCTTGCTTTGATGATCCTGCTTTTTTCCAGTTTCCTCATGTTTGACTATTTACAATTGAATATTCATTAACACATTATTTTTTTCAGCCTATGGAGATGAAATTAATCTGGATTTCAGTGTAAACGCCAAAGGCTTTTTATAATTTAGCTGGGCTAGACACCGTGTTTAAAAGGGGTAGTTCACCCAAAAATACAAATTCTGTCATTTAATCATCCTCGTTTGATTCCAAAGTTCTAAGACTTTGTTTTGTAGAACACAAAAGGGGATATTTTGAAGAATGTTTCAACCGTTTTGTCCACAAAATAGAATTCAGTGGAGTCCAAAACAAGATTTTTCAAAATATCATCTTTTTATGAATGAAAGAAAGGAAGTCATGTAGGTTTGGAAAGACATGAGGGTGAGTAAATGATGAATTCAGATTTTGGGGTGAACTATCTTTTCCAAAAACCATTCCTGGTGACAAAAAACCCCCTGAAAATTAGACAGTCCAGCTGTCCTTCACGTCCTTGTTTTTAGTCTTATATGGCATCTGCTATGCCTATGCTCTGTTGTAGCAAGCGTGAATGCTGGTGTAATGTTGAGCTGTCTGTCTGCAGGGTGCTGAGGTTTGCAGAGTCGGCCTACACTCCTCCTGCCTATATTTCTGAGATGGAGCGAGTGGGACATCAGGGAGATATCATCCTCGTTTCAGGAATCAAAACCGGCCATGCCAAACTCAAAGCCAAAATACAAGAACTAATCTACAAGGTGTGTCACTTTTGTGATTGCTTTTACACGTCATACGAATAGATTTTTGTCCATATTATAGCATAGATATGAATGTTAGTGTAGGTTCTGTTGAAGGTGTTTTTCTTTTAGTCGACTCTTCTAACTGCTTTTCAGGATGTTGGTGCTGCTGAAGTCAGATTGCTGATTCTGGAAAACATCCTTTTGAGTCCTGCATATGATGTTTATCTGCTTGCTGGCACCTCCATCCAATACAAAGTCCAGAAAATTCGGCAAGGAAAGATTACAGGTGAACTTGCATTCATTCAGCAATAAATCATTTTCTTTATTGGTTATTGCTGTGTGTTTTATATTATTAGCCAAAATTAATGAACTAAAGAGGCTGAATCCAAAGAATTCATTGCTAAAAAAGATTTTCGAAATAAAATGAATAAAAGGGTCTAAACTGATTTAAATGAAAGCTGCTCTATTGAACTAGTGCCATTTAAACACTGGTATGAGTGTGGCCCTTCAGGAGCTGGAATGGACATCCTTGCTCTAGATTATCAAAACATTTGATATTGTTTTAATTAGGGCAGTCCTCGACTAAGGATTTTTCTGGTCAACTAGTAGTCGTAGTGTTATTTGAAGCATTAGTCGACTAATCGCACATTTATTAATAAACCATTTAAATCATAATAATGAGCCTTTAATAGCCTACATAGCCTAATAAGCGCTCAAGTACACGCATAAGGCTTGCCACAGCGCACCGGCAGAAGTAATGATTATGAATGTGTCAATGAAAAACAGTAAGGAGACTGCATTAACATTTTAATAATTAATAGATAAACTAGTGCTGTCTTTGTTCTCGGTTTAAGAGATGAAGTCTGCGACACTGACTCGTCATCTCCGCAGTAGTGCTTCACCTGTATGCATGTTTCATACGGATTACATAATCTGAGAATATTAGCTTTTCATTTGAAGGGGTTCATTTGAAAGTAGACATTTCACTGTTCATAAATATATTTTTAATGTCTGTAATAAGGCAAGTATCCACAGAGTTTTGCGCTCAAATTCACAGAGACCGAGACGGCAGAAATAGCATCCTGTTTGCTTTCATTATTTTACAAAAGCACAATGTTTTGTTGTTATTGTGAGTGCACACAAATAAACGTAGAGTCTTTACAGACTCGAAACATGTATTACTCTTATCTGTATGAACAAAAATGACGGAATATTTTAAGTGCACGTGAGCGCAGCGGCGCCGCCATCTGTCCTGCAGTGAGCTACTGTTCAGCTTCCACACAAGACACTTGAACAGCATACATTTCTCTAGTTAACATCAGATTGAGCGGCCATGTAAAATTGCTAATACTTACATATTTCAGATGATAAGCCATATTTGAGGTCGATGAATGATAGGCGAGCGTTTGGATGTCGTGTCCAATGTATTACCACATAGACCAGCCGTTAGCGATCTGCGTGACTTAGCCAATGTGGATTTTTATTTATTTATGTTTTTCTGCGACTTATAAAATGTTGGTCAACTATTAGGGGGCAGCCCTAGTTTTGATTTAAATATCGGGGGGAAAAAAGCGAACGGACCCAAACGTCTTTTTTGGGTTGACCATGTTGGCTCTTATTGCAGTGGACATGCTTTGTCTGTTTCTGAGCGTGTCCTCCTCTCTTTCAGAGCTGTCCATGCCCTGCGATCAGTATGAGCTTCTCCTTCAGAACAGAGAGGTGGCCTCTCACGGAAGCCCAGATGCCCCTGTGGCAAACCTGGACCGGAGCAGCTCGACCGTGTTTGCCCTTCAGCAGGGACACACCAACATCGTGCTGGACCACAAGAGTATCCTTCACACCAGCGTCAAACTTACTGACAGTTCCCAGCTTCAGTAACGTTCTGAGATCCCACTCAACAACAGCAGTCTTTCATGAAGAGAGGGCTGTTTCTGTAGCATGGGATGTTTATTTGCATCAGTCGCTTTGATAACTTTATTCTGAGGTTTCCTTCATTCTGAATGTCAAGGTCTGGGGATGCAGGGCACTTCCCGACTTCCCAACAGCACCATCTATGTCGTGGAGCCTGGATACTTGGGTTTGTCTCTTCACTGAATAACACTTTGAGTGCAATTGATTGAAATAGTGTAATGAAAGGCTATTTTGTCATCTTGTTGACTAGCCTTCCAGATTCATCCTGAGGATCGCTGGGTCCTCGAGACGGGGAGGAAATATGAGATCTTCATTGAAGTGTTTGATAAGTCAGGTCACAAGATTTACCTGTCTGATGTAAGTCAGGTTTGGATGCATGTTTAAAATGTCTTTGGTTTGGATTATTTCAATGTCGTGAAATTAAATGAATCCTCTTCTCATTTCGTTATTAGTGGAGAGGTATCTGAAAAGTTAGGCACTAGTTAGATTAAAGGGTTAGTTCACCAAAAATGAAACTTTTGTCTTCATTTACCCATCCTCATGATGAAGATATTGAATAAAATCCTCTCATCATTTTTGACTATCCATTGGAAATATAAAGAAGCATACAGGAGCTCAAAGGCTCCTACAGTGCAGTTTATCATGAATAGGAAATAAAAGGGTTAAAATATTTCAATAAACATTTCATTCAAATATGCAATATGTCAAACCATTAACCCTTTAGCGGGAAAGAAATTCCCATCTTGTGGTAGTTTTTAAAAATTATTAAGCATTCATGTTTTCACAGAATATCCGTATAGAAACCACGTTCCCTACAGAGTACTTTGAGGTTCTGGACTCGTCTGTTAATGGATCTTATCACCATGTGAAAGCTGTGAAGCGTGGTCAGACTATCATTGATGGCACGCTGGACGCGGTTGTTGATCAAGTAAGTCTTTGTCTCCTTTTGAAGACATTAGCTGATGCTGATGTAGTTCATTGTAACCTCATCTGTGTCTTCAGACAGGAAGTGTCCACGCGCTCTCTGTTCCTGTGCGTAATGAGCAGGATGTGGAGATCTACGACCCCATCGTCCTCGCTCCCGCCATCCTCACATTCCCATGGCAGCCTAAAGAGGGAGCGTACCAGTACACCATCAAGGTGTCTGACCGGGTTCCTTTCTTTCATCAGACATTAACGTCTAATTGCATGAGTAGGGCCCTATGAAATCAGTTTTATTTTTTTTAAATTCCAAATTCCGTTTTTGTCCGTTTAAATTGTTCTGAATTCCGTTTTTTTCTAGACTCTGTTTTATTGGTTAGATAAAATTGTATTAATCGAAAAGCATGTCTAATTAATTAAAGTCATGAAACTTACAATATTAAATGGCAATTTATTGAAAGTTTAACAATAATTACATTTTTAAGGCCCTATGAAGTATGTTTTAATAATACTTTTTATTAGTAGTAGTAGTACTATCATTATATAAAGTAGTTTTGGTCACTGTTTCTTCAAGTTATAGCGAACCTGTATTTTGACGGGTTGCTGTGAAGATCTTTAGGTTTCTGTATATGATATGACGATAGTTTTACTCAAAAAAGAAACGGTCAAATGCTGATGAAGTGACTCTCAGAGCAGTTCTAGAGATTGTTTGTGTTCAGGTGCTCTTATATTGAGTATATAGAGGCTGAAAACACAAGCGAGCGTCCCGTGCTTCAGTGTGTGTGTGTGGGTGGGTGTGTGTGTAGTAAAGGAAACATGCACACAGAGATGGAGATGCAACATGCAGGATTTATATTTAAATAGTTTTTTTTTTGCCTTAATATTCACAGACACTAGTCCATATCGCATAGATTTAAGCATATTGACCTACTTTTGATTTATTCATCCAAAATTTGGCAAATTCCGTGACCTTCCACGTTATACAGTAAATTCCATTTTTATGACTGGATTCCGTCCGTATCACAGCCCTACATGAGAGGAAATAAAGTTTGAATCTATTTTTCCGCGTGTGGTTGCATCTGTACGTTATTGTGATGTTGCCTCTGTTTCAGGCGACTGGGGGAAGTGGCAACTTCAGCTGGTCGTCCACTAACTCAGCAGTGGCCACAGTCACAGTGAGAGGCGTGATGACCACGGTCAGAGATGTTGGAGTCAGTGTGATTTACGCCCATGACATGAGAAACCCGCTGCACTACGGAGACATGAAGGTGATGCCAGCAATCGTGCTCGTACAAGTGTGACCCTGGAGCACAAAACCAGTCAAAAGTAGGGTTGCAAATGGGTGGAAAATTTCTGGTAAATTTGCGGAAACTTTCCAAAAATCCCTGGAATATTCCAAAAAATCCTGGAAAGTTTCCAAAATTTCTGCAATGTTTCCGAAATTTAATGGAAATGTTCTACCTTTTTGCAACCCTAGTCATAAGTAGCACAGGTATATTTGTAGCAATAGAAACACATTGTATGGGTCAAAATGATAAATTTTTCTTTTATGCCAAAAATCATTAGGGTATTAAGTAAAGATCATGTTCCATGAACATATTTTGTAAATTTCCTACCGTAAATATATCAGAACTTAATCTTTGATTAGTAATCTGCATTGCTAAGGACAACTTTAAAGGCGATTTTCTCAATATTTAGATTTTTTTTTGCACCCTCAGATTCCTGATTTTCTAATAGTTGTAGCTTGGCCAAATATTGTCCTATCCTAACAAACCATACATCAATATATGTACAAACATTTATTCAGCTTTCAGATGATATATAAATCTCAATTTCCAAAAATTGACCCTTATGACTGGTTTTGAGGTCCAGGGTCATGAATGAGGATTGTTTGAAATCACTGTTATGGATTGAATATTCCAGGATTGACCGAGCAAGTGTAGTGTACATGTTGAGCTAACCCGCTGTGAGCTGCTGCTGCAGGTGTATGTGATCGAGCCGGTGGGGATGGAGTTCAGCCCCTGTGTGGTGGAGGCCTGCGAGGGCTTGAGTCTGGACCTGCCCCTGCGAATCTTCGGTCAGCTGGCCGGAGAGAGAGTGACCCTCAGTGACTGCTCTCACTTTGACATACAGGTGGACATGGAGAGTCACGGCGTCTTTCAGCTGCTGGAGGGTGAGCTGAGTTGAGTTGATGCTAGATAAGTGGGTTTAAGGTTTTGAAGATGAGCTTCCATAGAGCAAAAGTACAGTTAGGAGGGCTGTCGAAATAGCGCTGACCGAAGGAAGCCTGTTAGGAGAGTAACAGACAAATATTAAAGGGTTCATTCACCCAAAAATTACAATTCTGTCATCCTTTACTCACCTTCATGTCATTCCAAACCCGTAAGACTTTCGTTCCTCTTCAGAACACAAATGAAGATATTTGTAATTAAATCTGAGCGATTTCTGTTCTTCCATTGACAGTCTACACAACTACCACTTTGACACCATATGGGTTGTGCAGTTTAGTCCAAATCGCTTTATGAACCGTTTTAATTTAGGCTTTTATTCACACATAAACCTTCATCAACGCACACACTGGTTATAACAATTGGAAGCTCAACCTATGAGATTTTTTATTACGAGTCGAGCAAGTACGGTTGAGTTTCTGTTTATGTTTCCTGATCAATGTAAATATGTGAATAAAAGCCTAAATTAAATCTGTTCATAAAACAATTGAGTCTCTTCAGAAAATTTAGACTAAACAGCACAATTCATATGGATTAGTTTTACAATCTCTTTATTAATTTTTGAAGTGGTATTTGTGTAAACTGTCAATGGAGGGACAGAAATCTCTCTGATTTCATTGAAAATGTGTTTATTTGTGTTCCGAAGATGATCGAAAGTCTTATGGTCGTCTTATGTAGAGATGCAAACTTGTCACCTTTCGGCGAAATTCGCCATTTTAAATTCAAAATGGGTCATTTGTGTGATTCGTGTAGATCCGGTGAGTTTTTAAATTTGGGGGTTGGGGGGTTGGGGTCCTTTCTCATCTCAATTCTGTACCCACTCGAACTCACCCGCTGTCAAACGGTCCTGCTTGTTATTTGTGTGTGTGTGTGTGTGTGTGTGCACGTGCTCTGGCTTCGCAAGCTTACGTAGTTCTACACATTCGCAGATCTTCCCATTATAACAAAATGAAAAGAAAGCATGCACGATGTACTGTGTCGCAGTATTGAAAATATCCATATTGGCGAGCCAATGGATATCACACAAGCAACGTGCAAACTGTGTGCAAGAGTCACGCCAGTGAACGTCAGTCAATTCACTATGCAGAAAGTGAAAATAAAAAAATCTGACGCAACTTAACGCTGCATTAACAGCGCATATTCTCTCAGCGACAACGAGAGACAAAGCTACTTCAACATATGCTGATAACGGTATATAACGGTCTTAAATTATTCCCTTAATATTTCTCTTGTGGCCCATATAGTGAAGAACATTAGAAGAAACGTAGGCTATTTTGCTTTAAACAGGTGGTTTTTGAAAATCGGTGCATGGAATGGACAAAGAACTGTCTGACAAGCCGATGTCAAACAGAGCTGTGCATTAAGTGATACAGAGTAAATTCAGAGTAACAAAACTACAGCAGCAACAAGTCTGTGTTGCCTTTAGCAGCTTCTACAGGTAAAGATAAAACTTAGAGCGCTCTTTTTGACGAGTCCTTTCAATGTTTGAAAAATGTAATTTTTGAATTAAATCTTAAAAATGTCTAAATGTTTAATTCATTATTTAATCATAATACCATTCAAATTAACTTAATTTAAGTATTTAAATAGTTACGTTTTTAAATAATTAACCCTTCTAGGCTGTTGGTGTCTGGGCTTATTTATTTATTTTTTAAATACATGATACTTTAAACTTTGTGACTTCCTGCTCTGGATATACTTCATAGTCATTTTGTAATAAATCCAAAAGCAAGTTGTGTAAAAAATAAATAAATATTTAGATTAGATCTTAGGGGTGCGCATCTTTGTCACCTTTTTCACCCCTGATGAGTTTGCATCCCTGTTATGGAAAGCATCTGCTCCTAATTTGGGTCACTTATGTTCATTTGGAAAAGCTGAATATAGCCTGCGGGAAAAAACTCTGTTCAGAGTGTGGCTGATTTCAATGTTTGTTTGCAGATTTAACAATGTCATGTAATTCATTTTGAAGTCTGTGTATAGTTGTAGTATTTTGAGCATTTGTGTGTCTTCAGGTCGACTTCCCCCAGATCAGGGCCACTGCAGCGGGGTCAGAGTTAAGGCCTTGACCCCTGGTTACACCAACCTATTGGTTAGCTACACCCATAGTAATGTTCACCTCAGCGCAAAGATCACCATTGCTGCCTACCCCCCTCTCAGGGTGAGTGTTTTAATACGCTGTGCTCAGAAACTGGAGGAGTATCAGTGGGCATTGTTATCACGAGCAGTGATTTGATTGCCATGCATGTTTTCCTTGACAGCCGATTGACCCCGTGTCTGTGGCAGTGGTGACGTTAGGCTCCTCTAAAGACATGACGTTTGAAGGAGGCCCCCGGCCCTGGGTCCTAGAGCCCTCCAAGTTCTTCAGAAACCTGACGGCTGAGGACCACAGCAGCGTCGCGCTGTCTCTGTACGGACCCGCCTCGCGAACATACTCCAGACATTTGGTCAGAGCCACATGCAGAGCTCTGGGAGAACAGGTCAGAGGAGCCTGTGATGTCATATCCTGTTAGCCACTAGTGTTCTAGGGTTGTGACGGTGACGACATTTTCCCACCGGTTAATCGACGTGTGACAACACCGGTATCACCGCGGGGGCGGGGGCGTTCCCTCTTTTCCTCGCTTTCCTTCGCCTTTAAATAGCTTGTAAAAGCTGCGTGCGCATTTTACTTTCACTTTCAAATAGCGGCAATTCGGAGTAAAGGAATAGTTCGTTTTTAGTTTGTTTGAATGTTCCCTCTTTTCCTCGCTTTCCTTTGCTTTTAAATAGCTAAAAAGCGTCGTGCTTTAGCGGCAGTTCGGCGTCAATTGCTTGAATGCAACAACAAAATACAATGTCAAACTCACTTTAGCGTGTATATATAAAACATAGAACTTTTATAAACAAATAAAAATACACCATGCTATAGGGCAGGCTATGCCTTCGGCACGCTGCATTGAGTAGCCGCGTTCAATTTTTAATTGTAGTGTCTGTTCTTTTACTGTACTAAATGATTTTTATTACTAAAAAAAATCAAAACGACGGTGGGGGTCGGTGACGCGGTGGGCAAGTGACGTAACCGGTGTTGCAGCTTAACACCGTATCACCGTATCACCGTCAGCACCGTCTATAGTGGCAAGCCTATAGTGTTCATTTTGTCAGCCATTTTTCATTTAGTCTTAAGGTGTGTCCCAAATCACATACTTATGCACTATTCAATGACATTTTGTAGTATAAATAGTGCGAGTAGTGCGTTCACACTGAAAATTCCAAAAAGAAAAAGTGCACTTTAAATACCCGGATGATGCACTTAAATAACCGAAAAAATGATGTTGGACACTTCATGCACTCAACTTTAAATTAGTAGTCTTAGTCCTGTGTCGAATTTTTAATTGTTGTCATATTTAGTCAGCCTTGTCCTGTTTTTTTTTAGTCAAGTTTTGGTCGACTATGACTAGTCAATGAAAACTTACATTTCACATTTTCGTCATGCTGTATAATGGTTTAACTGATAAAAATTATTTTTGCTCAACATTATAATCATAATGTTGCCATTTGAGAAATTTATTTTTGCATTTCAGGTATTGCACTTTCACCAGTCAGCACAAATCAATAGATTGTCAAGTCGTACACATGGTTTATTTTACCTTACCTATTGTACTGATTTTATAGTATTTATTATATATATTAATATCAAAGACTTAGTCTATACACTCTCTCTGTCTACATTATGAATACTGGCAAAAAAAATGTAACAGTGAAATTCCTAATATTAATTCCAATAACTCCAAATTGCAATAATGTTCCTCTATTAAAACAACAGCGGTTGAGTAAGTGCATTTATTCAGCAACCACAATCGCAAACAATATAGTCGCGATCTCATGACAGAACAAACACAGACTGGCTGAATTACGCTTTCATTTAAGCCGAACATCTCACATGGAGATGGCTAATTTCCTTAAGCCTGATACCGATACCAGCAGTGCATCCCTACTTAGAGCTGTGTTACACACTGCATGAAAGATCATTTTCAAAAATCCATAATTGGGGCACTTTAATGAAATGAATTAGCAATACTATCCTCTTGGAATGTTGACTGATATGCTTGAAATACTCAAATAATTGTGGCTTCGCAGGTCTTAGCAGTGACAGTTGGAAACCAGCCCACCGTGACGAACCCCTTCCCTGCTGTGGAGCCGGCTGTGGTGAAGTTTGTGTGCGCACCTCCGTCACGTCTCACACTGACTCCCATCTACCTGAACCCACAGCTGGATGTGTCCTGTCCTCTGCTGCAGCAGAACAAACAAGTGGTGAGCGCTCAAACTCTCAGACATATAGATGTAGTCTTATTATGACAGGAAGTTCAGGAGCGTTTGTACTTGTTCTGTAGGTGCCAGTTTCCAATTATCACAACCCAGAGCTGGATGTGGCGGCCTTTGACCAGCAGGGCAGGAAGTTTGATAACTTCAGCTCTTTGAGTGTGATCTGGGAGTCCTCCAAAGTTTCCCTGGCGAGCATCGAACCAACCATGCCCATGCAGCTACACATACGTGAGGACAACAACAAACAGCAAAAGCTCCATGGTACCTCACACTGATTACTTCAGACCATTGAGAATTATGAAATATAAGTATGTATTAGGAATAGATGGTATGAAAAAATCATAATACTTTTAACAGTATATCGCATAACAGCATATATCACAATTAGGGATGTCACGGTGAGGAAATTTTAAACTTGTGACAAAACCAGTATTACTGGTAACACCAGGGGCTTTGGGCTCTTTCACTTTCACTTTTGAATTAGTGATCTTGGTGTCACATTTGACAAGAAAACATAATTGTCTGTTGCACTAACATTTACACACCTTTCACTGACTAAAACAAATACTTGAAAGATGGATTCATTATTATTCTAAATGAAAAGCACAGCAATACAACATTACAATGACAAACTAGCTTATAATGTTTATTAACAAAAATCAATAAGATGAGGCATGGCACACCCCACATGCTGTATTATATATTGACTAATAAATTACAGAAAGTTTAGCGAACACTGTGTATACAATGTAGTGTAACATCAGGTAAATTGCAAAAGTTAACAGACTTTTCAAAACTAAACTATATGGTGACAGTGCTTGCAACGTTTATTTATTTATTTATTATTTTGCCAAAGAAAACCTTCTCTGGTTTAAGAAGTGGTCTTTTAATATCAAAATATCGCCAAACAGTCACTTACATTTTGCTTGGAAACCAAATCCTCTGCCATTGTCTTGTCAGCATTCACGTCATTTACATTTTATGCTGCGAGTATAAACCAGGCTATACACCTGAAGCGCTCTCACTCTCTTCATGCGACTCCTGCTGCACTAATATATACATGACCATTGAGTCTGAAGTTCTTTAAAAATGGAAATTAAATTGAACTGCATATTTATTGTAGTTCACACATTTCTACTGTCACACAATCTTATACCATCACACCGCTCAGCCCTAATGCTCATATGTATGCATGTGATGTTTTCCACAGGTCATCAGACGGTTCTTGTCCATCGTGAATCAGGTGTGGCAGCCATCACTGTGACCGCAGTCGGCTATCAAACGTCCCATCTAGAGGCAGCAGCCGTTCTGAGTGGAGTGAGTTCATCTGTAGTATCCCATGAAAAGCTCAGCCTGTTTACACAATAGTTTAGTGCAGGCTCAAATTCTGAATTTTTTTTTTTTTATGAAATAGATTTTCAAACCCCCACCAAGTCTGCAGTAAAATGGAATAGGTGTGATATTCCATCACAAGTCATGAGAAAACGAGTTGGTCGAATATTATTTTAGAGTTAGCAGAGTTCAAGATACTAAAAAACAAACAATAGTGTACACTTATTAATGTGTTTATTGTTGTTGGCCGTTTTTTAAAAATTAGAATAATCATGGCAAACCTAAAGAATATTTATTATGTTGATACGATATTGAGGTATGCATAATTAAAATGTAAAGTCTCTGCGACAGCTCCAGCTCTGACGCATGGAGTAGTATTTGAGTGTTCAAATTCGTTCACTCATGGCTGATCTAGTTCACTATTGAACTGATATGGTACACTATTAAACTGATCTAGTTCACTGTTGAACTGATGTTGAACCGATCTAGTTCACTGTTGAACCAATCTAGTGCACTGTTGAGCTGATCTAGTGCACTGTTGAACTGATGTTGAACTGATCTAGTGCACTGTTGAGCTGATGTTGAACTGATCTAGTGCACTGTTGAACTGATGTTGAACTGATCTGGTGCACCGTTGAGCTGATCTGGTGCACAGTTGAACTGATCTGGTGCACAGTTGAACTGATCTGGTGCACCGTTGAACTGATCTGGTGCACCGTTGAACTGATCTGGTTCACTTGAACTGATCTAGTGCACTGTTGAGCTGATCTAGTGCGATGTTGAGCTGATCTATTGCACTGTTGAGCTGATCTAGTGCGATGTTGAGCTGATCTAGTGCGATGTTGAGCTGATCTAGTGCACTGTTGAGCTGATCTAGTGCGATGTTGAACTGATCTAGTGCACTGTTGAACTGATGTTGAACTGATCTAGTGCACCGTTGAGCTGATGTTGAACTGATCTAGTGCACTGTTGAACTGATGTTGAACTGATCTGGTGCACCGTTGAGCTGATCTGGTGCACCGTTGAGCTGATCTGGTGCACCGTTGAGCTGATCTGGTGCACAGTTGAACTGATCTGGTTCACCGTTAAACTGATCTGGTGCAGTGTTGAGCTGATCTGGTGCAGTGTTGAGCTGATCTGGTGCACCGTTGAACTGATCTGGTGCACCGTTGAACTGATCTGGTGCACCGTTGAGCTGATCTGGTGCACCGTTGAGCTGATCTGGTGCACCGTTGAACTGATCTGGTTCACCGTTGAACTGATCTGGTGCACCGTTGAACTGATCTGGTGCACCGTTAAACTGATCTGGTGCACCGTTGAACTGATCTGGTGCACCGTTGAACTGATCTAGTTTTATGGTGCACTATTGAACTGATATAGTACAGTATTGAATGAGTGAACATGAGTAATTTTGGACACTGCAGCAGGGTGAACAATGGGAGTCACTTCCTGTTCCCGAATTGACTCTTTAGTTTCCCTACTACGACTCTAGAATAGTCAGCCAGCAACTAATTGCATGAAATTGACTAGTTGGTTTGTCTAGTACAATGAGTCTTTGGTTTAGATTAAGCATCGAACCAAACGTGAACACCGCCTGAGGCTCAGGGAGTGGCTGAACCGCCATTTTTGGAGAACACAAGCAGTTTCGTTTCCTCAGCAGGGCGATGCTCTCTAACCACACACGCCAGCCCACACCATCACTACAGTTACACTGTACACTGAAGTTTTCCTTCAAAATAAAAGCTATACTGCCATTTCCGTCAAAATAAAAGCTTAAAATTGCAGTATGAATTGCTGACAGCTAGCGGTTTAAATGCAGTCCAAATTCATAATATCCCTTTTAAGTGTAGAAATTAGGAAAGAGATATTGTAATTTCCCTACTGTAGTGTAAAGCAAAAATAGTATACCTATGAAATATTCATTTTCATTTATTTTACAATGCAATTGTTTTACAATATATGGCTTTTACTATCATAGGAATAACAATAATATAAAATTGTTGTTATTATATTCAAATTTGTTTGGCTTCTTAAAACACCAGTGTGAATGTAAAAATAAAAAGAGGGTTGAGTCCCCTTTAAAGTTCAGGTACAAGTTAATTCACTCACCTTTTTCTGACTTAAAAAAAGTTAAGAACATGGGTTCCAGCTCTTAATTTTGAACTCTCAAAGTGCATCATATAGAATAATTGGTAACACTTTACTTGAAGGGGTGTGCATAAGACTGACATGACACCTTCATAATCATGACATGTGGATGAAGGAGGTTTTATGCATGTTTATGACAACTGTCATTAAGTGTCATTCGCTCTGTTATGTAATTTTTAATGCAAAGATGACATTGTTTGAGATGTCTTTGTTATGGGCTATGGTTAGGGGTAAGGGTAAGGGTAGGGGTAGGGTTAGGTCAAATAATGTCATATTTGCATTAAAAATGATATAACTGAGCGAATGACTCTTAATGACAGTTGTCATAAACATGCATAAAAACCCTTCATATTCATGACATGTGTCATGTTATGATTATGTAGGTGTCATGTCATGATTATGAAGTAAGGTAGTTGGTCTTTTACACAAACCTTCAAGTAAAGTGTAACCGAATAATTCAACTTTAAAATGTCCAAAATTTGTCATTTTTTCCAATTCTTCATTTGTCTTTTTTTAATTTTTTTTATATTGCAGTAAATATCGTATTGTGGACTTCATGTCGCAATATTATCGTATCGTGATATTTTGATATTGTTACATCCCTAATATTCAGTCATTATTGAGCTTGATTCTGAAGTTGAGCTCTGATTGATGTGTGTAATGTTCACGTGTGTGTTAGTTTGATCCTCTGAGCCCCGTCTCCTCCACGCTTGACCTGCTGTTAGTAGAGGACGTGAGGGTGACCCCTGACACCATCACCATATACAACCATCCCGATGTGACGGTAAGCTCATACACATGCCTGATTGCTCTGGATGGTCTGAGTGTGTGTGTGACACCTAGTGCTGGGGTTTTCTCCTCTGCAGGTGGATCTGATTCTGCAGCAGGGCTCAGGGTATTTCTACGTCAATGCGAGCATCGGGGGAATCGCAGACGTCACGTTCCAGGAGTCCCAGGGAATCGCTCAGGTAATGCTCAATAGATAAGCACTGTCAGTGGTATTTGTGGCATGTTTACAACAAAAACTGTTTCCGCATAGCATGAAGAAGAAGATCTGAAATAGCTCATTTTGTCCAGTGGTGTGGTACAAATTTCAACCTTGTTTTAGGAAGAAAAGCAAATCACATGTGTTGCCAGGGGTTTAGGGGATCATAGACCTGCATCTATTCAATCTATTCTCATTAAACAAGTGTGGAAAGCCCATACATCTCTGCTCTAGAGTACAGCAAATGATTTACTTTTACAGTAGACTTGAAAAATAAATGTATGGTTTTATTCTAACATGTACAAGCCAGGTATTGGAAGTGTTCAGCTTAAATTTCAGCTTGTTGTTTTGTGAAAAATACAATAAAAGTTCAAATTTGTCAGTAAAACTTTTAAGGTGAGACTTTCTGTCGGATTTTTCTTTCTGCAAACAATTCCTTCCCTTTTGAAAAAGACGAGTGTTTAAATGTATTGAATGAACTATAGTAATAATGAACTATATTTAAAAAAAACTTTACATGCAATTAAATATTAATGAAAAAAATTAGTCTACTGAAAAAAATGCACTTTGTAATAATATCAAATTAAGTTTTACTTTTATTTTTTTTAATCATTGTTTTAATAATGTTTTGTTGTGCTTTAAAAAGTAGTTATTTCAATGTGTTGACTAACATATTACATCATGTAAAGTACTTTTCATTTTTTAACTTAATTTTAAGTGTATTGTGTTATTATATGTTAAACTTAATATATTTCAAATGCACTGAATTACAACTTCATTACAAATGTGTAATTTTAAATAGGTTTAAATACATGACATACAAGTTTCATTAGAAATTACATTTAAATTTAACATACATGTTTGTTCAGTACAAATGTCAGTACATTTGAATCATATTTCAACGATAGTGGAATTTAAAAAAAAAACTCTTAAGTTCAACAATTGGATTCTAATATAAATTTACACTATAATACCGTTTCATTTAATTGCAATAAATATTCCATTTTAGGTGTCCAAAAACATTACATTCAGTTCACATTTAAATACAGTATATTGTGTAAAGTATAGTATTATTTATTCCTTTATGACAGACAATTGAACTTTACACCGACATGTCTGTTTTACTTTTTTTTTTTTGTTTTTTTTTGTTTTTTTTTATACTGAGAAAGAAATTAAGTTATTTTCTTTGGAATATGTCAAAGCTTAATTTATGTTGAACCTGGAGCATTACTTCAACACAATATTTAAAAAATCCATACATTAGTCATATTTTCTAGTATTTCCAGTCATTGTTAAGGCTGGTGATTGCTGTCTGTGATTATTTGTCTATTAAAATGACAAAAAAAAAATATATTACACTCACTTGCAATGACTTCTGTTGAGCCTTGCAGCTGACTACACAGTATTAGTTGTTAAGAACTGGTTTCTTCTGTGGTCTAGTTTGAATGTAATCTCATTTGGTTGTGACTCAGGTGGTCCCGGCTCAGGCGGGGGTCTTGCAGGTGATGGTTCATGACCTTTGCCTGAACTTCCCTTCTCCTGCTATGGCTACGGTTCACATCTCTGATATTCTGGAGGTTTATGTGCGTGTGGTCGACAAGGTTGGTGACATCCAATCTAAAAAACAAAAAAAATAATCATTCATATGTTAAAATAATATTACACTCACTTGCAATGACTTCTGTTGAGCCTTGCAGCTGACTACACAGTATTAGTTGTTAAGAACTGGTTTCTTCTGTGGTCTAGTTTGAATGTAATCTCATTTGGGTGTGACTCAGGTGGTCCCGGCTCAGGCGGGGGTCTTGCAGGTGATGGTTCATGACCTTTGCCTGAACTTCCCTTCTCCTGCTACGGCTACGGTTCACATCTCTGATATTCTGGAGGTTTATGTGCGTGTGGTCGACAAGGTTGGTGACATCCAATCTAAAAAACTAAAAAAAGAATCATTCATATGTTAAAATAATTCTTTAAAGAATTTCACAAAAACAAATCAGTTTTGAAATTCCATGTATGTGCATTTTATGAATGTTCAATCACATATAAATTCCTGATGACACATTCATTTCAGGTGGAGATCGGCAAGTCAGTCAAAGCATATGTTCGGGTTTTGGATGGCAACAAGAAGCCTTTCCTGTCCAGATATTTCTCTGTCATGAACCTGAAGCTGAGGGCAGCATCCTCCATTATATCCCTGCAGTGAGTAACCGTTTCTAGATCTCCTGAGCTTTGTGTTCTGCTGCCTGAGAGAGCTAATAAACCTCTGCTGTTTGTCAGAGCTCTGCCCGATTCTTCAGAAGAAGATACAGCCACATTTCTGGTCAAAGGTCTGGTGATCGGACAAACTAGTGTATCTGCTGTCGTCATAGGCAAAAATGGCAGGAAAATCACCTCTGCACCCCAGCAGATTGAAGTAAGCCTCTCCTGTGCCCTCATTTGCAGCTTGATGAATGGTTTGCGCCAAGTTTAATGTGTGTAGTGTTCTTTCAATAGCTTTACCAGATCCTGTGAGAAGATATGCTTTTTGTCTGGTATTCAAGACCCAGTCAGCAGTCAGTATAGTTTTGGGACTTGCTGTTAACTACTGCTGGGTGTCAGACAAAACGCTGCTGACCAGACAAAAGGGATCTGTTTTGACGGATCTAGTAAAGAGACTGGATCTAATATTGCTAGCATGAAGAATTCAAAAAACATATACTAAACCAGGGGTGCCCACACTCTTTTGTGTGGAGATCTACGTTTTTTTCTACGTACCAAGTGAAAAATAAATAAATAAAATGCATATAAAATAGGGATGCACCGATATGAAAATTTTGGCCGATACCGATATGGTGGCCGATATATCGTGCATCCCTAATATAAAATAAATAAAAATGCTTGTTGTGATGCATCTTTATATTGCATTAATTAAAAAATGTAAATAATAATAATGTTAAATTCTTAGTTCCCCTGTAGAACCAGGTCTGCATTTACCTAAAGCAGTGGTTCTCAACCTTTTTTACTCCAAGACCCCTCCTCTCTAAATCAATACTGCAAGTCCCCCCAACCGTTTTTATTAAAACCTTTGTATTCTAGTGTTATTACTTTTCAATTCCATGCAATTATTTTTAAACAAAAGAAATTTAAGATAGATTTAAACATTCCGAGTTTTTTTTTTTTTTTTTTTTTTGCAAACAAACTTAGCAAAAATGCCACTGCAGATATTCTATCTATACAATTTAAAAGTACATAAAGCTCAATTACACAGTAACAAATAAGCACAAGTCGACCTGCATTACCAAACGAACACAGGGAGATAGATGACTAAGGACTGCATGTAAACCACTATACGGATTCATTCAGAATCACTAAACACACCAAAATACAAATGAAAAATGAAACCATTCTGCATGTGTGGAAATTTAGCGATCTGAAAGCAGCTCAACGTTATCAGTGAGCAGTTCCTCTGCGATCAAGCGCTCATGTTTGGAGCGTCCGATGCCTGTATGTACATAAACACCACTGATCCTCAAAAACTGAGCATCTGTTATAAAACACTCGCTGTATACAACTACTGCTTTTATCCAGCCGGGAGCTGTAGTTTGCTGTAGTTATTTAGATTTTTTTAATTATTTAACGTATTAATCATTAAATTTTTGAATTTATTATATTTTAGTTTGTTATATCCTATAAATAATAGATGAATAGATGAAGAATGGAGAAAGCTACTCTCTTGAAGCTACACAACAGGTTGCTACTAAAAATTCAAATTCGATGCTTAGTTTCTTTGTGATGGAGAATCCTAAAAAAAATGTTTTGTGTTGTCTTTTTTGATCTGTAGGTATTTCCTCCCTTCAGGCTGCTGCCCAGAAAAGTCACTCTGATAATCGGAGCAATGATGCAGGCAAGTCATCTGCTTTCTCAAACTGATCTCATTTAATACAGCACACTTCACTTGTCTAATGCACTCAGATCTGATGTGAGTGAGCAGATCAACACACAAAACAAGTGAAGCCTGCACGATTATGCATACATCCTGCATGTGTTCCCTCATGTGCTGGCCATTGTTTTGCTTGTACTACAGCATTATGGATGAAATAATAGTCGAACTGCCACTGGCAAACATCTCCGGTTATGACATGGATGTCTGCTTCCCAGATGACAAGGATGATAACCTGCATCTCTTAACGTTTGGATTATAAAAGGAATATACCACACCTTACAACTGGAATGAAATTTGGGCCACGCTTTAGTTCGGGGTCCACATCTCACTATTAGCTATGGCTTTTGTCTCAATAAACTCCTAATTTGCTGCTTATTAATAGTTAGTAAGGTAGTTGTTTAGTTTAGGTGGATTAAGGGATCTAAAATATGATCATGCAGATTAAGGCTTTAATATGCGCTTTATAAGTACTCAATATGCTAGTAATATGCATGCTAATAAGCAACTAGTTAATAGTGAGAATTGTTTTGATGTGCTGTCACAATCGAGTAAACATAAAACACATCTAACTGGCTCTGATGCCCGTGATCAGTGATCATCTTCAGAAATCGACTGACTGGATGCACTGCACCTGTTCATTTGTAGATCACGTCAGAGGGAGGACCACAGCCCCAGTCCAACATCCTCTTCTCTCTGTCCCACGAGAGCATCGCCTCTGTCAGCGGTCTGGGGCACGTCAAGGGCCTGTCGACGGGCAACATGAGCGTGACCGGCGTGGTTCAGGCAGTCGACACGGAAACCGGCAAACTGGTGGTGGTGTCGAAGGTGATGCTCCGCAGACAGAAGCCTCATTGATCTGTGTGACGAGTGAGTTAAACGCCGTCTCTTACAGGATCAGGTGGATGTGGAGGTGGTCCAGCTGAAGGCCATTAGGATCCGAGCTCCTATCACCCGAATGAAGACAGGAACGCTGGTAAACACACTTTATGAGTTCAGTTTTTATCTGCAGAGTATTGTAAGGTTGGGATTAGGGCTGGGAATCGAAAATCAATTCCAATTCCAGAATCGGATACTTGTTGTAAAATTAAAAATTGCCTGTCAATTCCTGTGTGCGCATCTTTTTTTTTAGGTGGTGAAAAGGGGCTGTTAAAATGTATTTGTCTTTGAATCATTCGTTCAAGAGATTCATTCAAAAACATCCAGTAATGAAACGAGTAAATCTTGAGTGAGTCAGTCAATCGTTCCATTCATAAATTCCATGAGATTTTGTTTACTTGTCTAATGGTTCTTCTTCAGAACTGTAAGAGAACTACAACCTCCATTTAAAAAAAATAAATAGTCTGTTTATCCAGAATCGTGCAGCTCTATTTGTATTTTTGTATTTACACATAACATTCAGTGGGTTGTTACATATGTGTAGTTACACAAACATTAGAGCTGTAGATACTATGTACCAATGTGTACTTACATTGTGGTTACATACTATGTACACATCTAGTTACTATGTAAGTGCACAGGTATTAGGGCCACTTAATATAAAGTGGGACCTAATTTAACCACATTGGAATCGATTAGCAGAATCGGAATTGGAATTGATAAGATTGAAGCGACACCCAACCCTAGTAGTGATAAAGGCTTGTTCTGTGGCTGTAGATGCCGGTGTATGTGATGGGCCTGACCAGCAGCCAGACGCCGTTCTCCTTCGGGAACGCTCTTCCTGGACTGACCTTCCACTGGTCTGTGACCAAGAGAGACGTTCTGGACGTTCACACGCGCCATGCAGAGGTCAGAGTAACACTCTCCCTGTGCTCTACAGTGCTTGATTTCAGTATCTGTTGTGTTGATTTGAGCTTTATCACAGTTTGGGCTGGTATCTCAGTATTTTATGATAGGTTTAACAACCTGTTGACCACTTACTGATTTTTACGGAATGAACACAAAGGAACATTAAAAATCATATTTGCTTAAAATGAAAATTCGTTAATTAATTTTATAACAATACAAGGGTAAATGATGACTTAATTTTAATTTTTGGCTGAACTATCTATCCCTTTAAGGGTACCACAAAAAAAATATATACAAAAAGAGCAATCTTCCGTGTGTGGTGGTGTGGTGGTTCAGATGAAGCTGTGTGTGTGTGTGTGTGTGTGTGTGTGTGTCCTGCAGGCGTCTGTACAGCTCAGCGCTGAACACAACTTCGCCATGAGTGTGTTTGGCAGGAGTAAAGGCCGCACAGGACTGAGGGTGGTGGTGAAGACCAGCGTTCCTCTGGCTGGACATCTGCAGGACAGTGCCCTCGATCTCCAGGATGAGATACAGATACAGGTGGACTGAACCTCATTCTGTCATTCACAGAGCATCACTGTGATCTGTGCTACTGGCCCCCATATTAAACATTGAATGTTTTCTTTTTAGTATATACAGTCAAACCAAACATTATTCAGACTCCAGATATCATTGTTGATATTTTTTTACTAGTGGGTGCAGGACACTATAGTTCATTTATGTAAGTGAGGATAGCAATATAAACTAAACTGTGACATATTACACCCAAAATTTCTTCATACAGTGGACTACCAGTAAAACTGATACAAATTTGGGACCAACAATTATCCAGACACTTTGACCTGACCATGTTTTGCTCAAGTGTTTTTCTTTAATTGCTAATGCGACCTTTTTACACCACAGACCGAACAAAATGAAGCATTGCTTGGTAATTTGTTGAGCTAGATTGGTATTATCTAATTGTGTGCTTAAATTTATTCAACCAAATTCATAACATATCTTTCTATCTGGCAGTATCAAGATGAATTTGTTCTGACTCTTGAGTTCTTGTTATATTTTATTACCATTTTCTCAACTGTAGCGAATAAACTGTGATATAATTTGAGATGTCGAAGGTGTCTGAATAAATTTAGGTTTGACTGTAAATCGCAAACCCTGTATTTTGAAGAACATGTGTTAAACTGAGAGCCATATTCAGCATATGCTGAATTTCAGGTTTATGAGAAACTGCAGCTGTTGAACCCAGAAGTTCAAGCTGAGGAGATACTGATGTCCCCAAACTCACTGCTCAAACTCCAAACCAACAGGTACCTCAGCAGAAACCCTTGGTTGAGATCAACACACCGTTACAGTTAGACTGAACCCATGCTGCTTTGCCATGAATGTGAGCTGTGCTGCCCTACAAATACACAGAACCGTAGTGTGACAGAAATGCAGTACAGAACACATATTACATGTTTAATTAAGTGTCTCCAGTTCAAATTCAGAAGGCACTTGCAGTTAAATATTGTGTCTGTGTTTTTAAATGAACAAATTTTGACTAAACTACCATAAATATGTATGTGTAGCATGTGGAATTAATATTTAGGCAGTGTCACGCCTGCATCATGCTGTTGTATATCATTCTATCCAATATTCAGAGTGTGACATTGCTTTTAAGTTAAATGATAATCCAGACAAATTATTTTCGGTCAGTTATACAGTGCCTTGGACAACAGTCATTATTAAGACATTTTTGACTGCTGTAAATTAAATGTTAAGATTGAGAAGATAGATCAGAATGAAGTACTCGAGATCCAGCAAATAATATTGAGTAGCATGTCAAAATCAAGTTCCAGATCATCAAAGCTTTGCGTGTTGTTGAGCAGTGCTCATTATAACGGTGTGCTGTGTGCTGTGTGCTGTAGAGATGGACTGGAGCACCTGTCCTACCGTGTGCTGGACTGTCCCGACAGAGCTGCTCTCCTTCAGGTGGATGATAAAGGTCACCTGACGTCTGGATCTCTGACAGGAACAGCATCGCTACAGATCAGCTCGCAGGAAACATTCGGCATCAATCAAACCATCATCGTCGCTGTGAAGGTATTATTCATTTGAATTGCAGATTAGTAATAATGCATAAATTCATATTTTAATAATATTACAGTTTAATCTACAATTAAGATTTTAAAAAAACAATTAGCTTCTATATGGAAGAAAAATAATGACGACATGTCTTTGAAAAAAAAAAAAGCATGTTGAATTGCACTAGCTGAAAAAATAATACATTGTATTAACAGTGTTTGCATTTTAATGCCTTGTATTTTTTAGGGCTTGCATTTTTATTTGAGCCTGACCGATATGGGTTTTTTGGGGCCAATACTGATATTAGGGAGTAAAAAAAGTCTGATATATCGGCCGATATTCTTTGTGTCTATTATAGTATACTGTACCCAGTCAAAAGTTTGGACACACTTCCCATTCCCACTCCCACTGGTACTGTATATAGAATACAGTATATACATAAACAGAATATATATATACATAAACATTTTTAGCAATGATAACTCAAATGTGGTGATCAAACACTTATAATGATGTGACAAAGATATGTAATGGAGGCAGTAAACTTAACAATAAACTTTATTATCTAAAATGAGCCTGACATCAGTGCACTTCACATCACTTATTATAAATAACTTTAAAACACAATAGAACAATATGTGTGTATATATAACTTGAATTAAGAAAATAAACAAGGTAACTGTGTAGGGCAACAAGCTATTGCCAAACCAACAGGGGCAGGTTTATGCAGGAAGCACAGCTTTTCCAAATGTAAACATCTAAAATAAATAAATAATATAATTAATTAAAAAATTTATTTAAGAATTAAAATAATTTTTTCCACAAATTCTGTGTTGTGTATTTTCTGGTAATCAAATTAACACGCAGAGCATGAGGATTCGTATTTAAATAGTCTTTTTGCAGTTTGATATTCACAGACACTAGTCTATATTGTGATTTGATTTAAGTGTACTGACTTGTTTTTTTTTTTTTTTATTCATCAAAAATATGAAAGATTCCCTGAAATTCCGCGTTATACAGTAAATTCCGTTTTTATGACTGGATTCCGTGATTGCGTCCGTGTTTTCTGCATTGCGGAAATCATAGGGCCCTACTAATGTAGCAAACGAGTATGATAAGCTGATAGTGAGAGTAAAAGACGAGGACATTATTGTTTACTTAGCATTGAGTCTCTCCAACTAGGTGACAACGTAGCGTTAAATCACCATTCAACAGACTCAAGCCACCACTGCACTGCCGTCTATTGGACTGCAGAAAGATACTAACTTTTCAATCTGCTACATTACTGACAAAATATGCTGACTTAGGAAATGTGATGTGACCGATGTGATAAGCATGAGTTCTGGGTATAAACACCAGCATTGACTGAGTGTCCGCGATCAGCTCCGGTGGCCGTGAAACAGGCTTTAATGCTCCGCAGACGCGTGCCGTGATGCGCAGATCAACTCTAGTCTCTAACGTCACTGAATCTGCTGTTAAAAATGAGCCATCCATTCATCATATCATCATGCAAAACTAAGAATTAGAATCATTGTAATGTGACGATCAAATATAGGTGCGGGTGGATAATTTGAGGCAGTGGACTCGGGTGACGTTTGAGCTCATCCGCACATCTCTACACTGACCAAGTAATTACACCATTCAGAAGCATTTCATCTGCGTAATGGTGGCGCTAATAGTTTACTCAGGAAAAAGGTCAATATAATCTGTTAAAAAAAAATTCATATCCGCGGCATATTCGCCGATACCGATATATCTGTGACATGCTCATATCGGAATAAACAATATATCGTCGGGCTCTAATTTTTAGGGGCTGAAATTTAGCATGGTTGTTTATTTAAGCTGTGAATATTTCAATTTAAAAAAATTCCCACACATTTTCATAATTAAAAATTCAGTAATTCATATTCACCTTCCAGAATTCATTTCTGAAATATTCAATCTGTTCAAAAATACGATGTATAATATGCGACAGGTGATTTTCGATCCATTTTATTTCACTTTACAAATTCGCAATTTTAAAAAAATGCAAGCCCTGAAAATACAAGGCATTAAAATGCAAACACTGCACTACCTGAAAAAATAATGCATTGTATTAACAATTCAACATGCTTTTGTCAATTGACATTTGTCATAATATTTCTTCGTACTCCTAGTTCATTGCTCATAGCTTGTCAGTGAAATATATGGCAATGTGTGTATGTTTTTATTAGTGCTGTGAAATGATTAATCACGATTAATCGCATCCAAAATAAAAGGTTTTGTTTACATAATATACTGTATGTGTATATTTATTATGTATACTATATATAAATACAGACACATGCATGTATATATTTATGAAAAATTTTGTTTATATGTCAAATGTTTTTATAAATAATATAAAAAATAAGCATATAAATATATACATGTAAATATATTTTCTATATGTGTGTGCATTGATATATACATAATAAATATACACAGTACACTTACATATATTATGTAAACAAAAACTTTTATCTCGGATGTGACTGATCACGATTAATCGTTTGACAGCACTAGTTTTTATTTATTTAGAGTCATGCAGTGGGATAGTTACTTCAGGGTGATACCTACAGTACATTATGCCTTACTTATCTGTATAATGTTTGAATCATTCATTTACAGTTAAGAGCTATTATGAATTACAAGTGTCCGGAGTCAACCATGTGAAGTACGAGTGTAACACAGAGCTGGTGTGTTTGTTGTCAGGTGGTGACCGTCTCGTACCTGCGTCTGAGCACTAGTCCAGTCGTGTACACGTCTAACAGAGAGACTGTGTCTGCCATCCCACTGGGAGCCGCTCTGACCTTCACTGTTCATTTCCACGACAGCACGGGAGAAACCTTACACAGCCACAACTCCGCGCTCCGCTTCGCCACCAACAGGTGAATTATATAATAATAAAATAACGTAACATACATATTTATCAAACGTGGACTAAACAGTTCACATCCAAATTCAACAGCAACTAGGGCTGAAATTACGCATTTAAAGGTGTTTGTTGTTGGTTCTTTAAAATATATAACAGATAAACTTGTGACTCAGTTGGACTAATTAATTTAACACGCTGTCAATTCTGATCAAACTTCCCGGTGTTATGCACATCGCCAGAAGTTGCAGTTATTAATTATTGGTAGGTTAACTAAGGTTATTGGTAAGGATTAATTGACTAATCAGAAAATAATAAATTGATTTAATGTAAAAATAAAATGTAAAAAAAATAGTATGTATATAATGTATACAAAGCATTATTATTAATTTTTTATCATGTTTTATTTCCATTGTGAAAGATGAATTTTTGACTTTTCTCTCCAGGTTTACCCAAACTTTTTAACTTTTTTTGACTCCCTTTTCTTCAGTGGTTTCACCCCATATATTGCGATTACATTATCTCTTAATTTAATACTAAAATATTTTAGCGTTTCGTCACACAGAGGAATGGAGCATCTGACATGTCAGATATGGTTGCAAATCAAAAAAAGAATGAATGTTTATTTACAAATGTTCAAGCATCGGAACATTATAATGTTATATGTGACCCTGGACCACAAAACCAGTCATAAGGGTCAATTTTTCAAAATTGAGAGTTATACATCTTCTGAAAGCTGAATAAATAAGCTTTCCATTGATGTATGGTTTGTTAGGATCGGACATTATTTGATATTTGGCTGAGATACAACTATTTGAAAATCTGGAATCTGAGGGTGCAACAAAATCTAAATATTGAGAAAATCATCTTTAAAGTTGTCCAAATGAAGTTCTTAGCAATGCATATTACTAATCAAACATTAAGTTTTGATATATTTACAGTAGGAAATTTACTAAATATCTTCATGGAACATGATCTTTACTTAATATCCTAATGATTTTTGGCATAAAAGAAAAATCTACAATTTTGACCTATACAATGTATTTTTGGCTATTGCTACAAATATCCCCCAGCGACTTAACACTGCTTTTGTGCTCCAGGGTCACATATGTTAAAGGTGGTAATTGCAGATAATGAAAATGTTATAATTATATTGGGAAAAATCAGTGCACATGGTTCTTTTTTTTTTTCTTCTTTGAGCAATGTGTTTGAATGATGTTAAGCACCCCACCGTCGGTGTTATATGTGCAGGGATGATTTGGTGCAGGTCGGTAAGGGTTCGAGTAACGGCACGCTGACGGTGCGGACGGTGAATGTGGGTCTGACTCTGCTGGGGGTCTGGGACTCGGAGCAGGCCGGACTCGCTGATTTCCTCGCTCTGCCGGTCCAGCATGCCATTCATCCGGCTGGAGCCCAGCGGCTCGTCGTGGGAGACGTTGTGTGCTTTTCTGCACAGTTTGTTAATCAGGAGGGTAAGAGGAAACACGCACACATACAGATATTGACAGTCCAAAGTAAGCATTTACTGTCATTGTTCATGTGCAGGTGCATCAGGTGTGTGGAGCTCGTCGTCCAGCGCTCTGCTGGAGATCGATCCCAGGACTGGAGCAGCAGTAGCCAGAGACAAGGGCACAGTCACTGTGTACTACGAGATTCCCGGTCAACTCCGCACCTACAGAGAGGTGAGGTTAATCACGTGGACTTCAGCTCGGAGATATTCTGAATCAGATATTCAGATGGAAAAATCATGAAAATAAACAGTACTGTGATCGTACTGTAATGCTGTGCTTTGTTTAGGTTCGTATTGAAGGTGCGTCTAGGACGTCTGTCGTGATTCCTGCAGTGAAGAAGGACAGGGACCCTAAAGTCCTGATGTCAACCAGGGACACGGGAAGCAACCTCATCGGTACAAAACACTCCACGCATTGCATTAGAGAGAGACTCAATCGTGCTTGACATGTAACAGAACTGTTCAGTGTTTTTAACCATTACATTGAAATCCAGAAAAAATTCAACTCAGAATTTGGTCAATTTGAAAGGGCCCCGCTAGCAACTGAAACGTCATGGGTTTGATTCCTAAGAATCACGCATGCAAAAGGCTCTAAGTCCGTCTGAGAAGTCTTACATTTAGTTGTATCAAATTTAAGGCCATAAAAAAACTTATATTGTATAAGAAAGTACAATTTTGACGTTTTGATTTGAAAAGGTCTTAAATTTGGGGACAGAAAGACCAGAATTGCGAAACGGCTTATGTGACGATTAAACTTCAAAGAGATAAACATGGGAGTCCTGTGTTGTCGTGGAAAGTTATATTTCTACTGTTCCGAATGAGTGAATGAATGCATTTTCAATAAGCTTGTTGTTTTTGTTCAGACCAATGTGAAAATCAACCCATGTTTTTACCCTGCAAACACGCAGAGCTGTAAATGTGAACTAGTGGATTGATAAGAAGACAATGCATTACAAAAATCTAAACAGTAAAATGTATTTATATGTAATGTAATTAATATAATAATTTGTTGATAATAATTGTTTAAATATAATAATTTGACTTTCAAATGGTTGAAAGGCTGAAATGTGAAGCGTATCATTTTATAAAACATTTTGTCTTTGTGAAAACCTTTATCTGGACTGTAAATCATGCATTTTACAGTTTAATATGTTACTATAGACATTGCCCTACCCTGCTCATGTGGTATTCATTTGATAAATTTGAGCTTAATTATCCTGCAGAAATCCTGATTTTTATCAACATTTGACATTTTTGAAAATAAGACGTTGAATTACTAACTAACAACCTTTGCATTGCAATTAAAGTGAAATTACTGAACCCAAACATAGGAGCCTGATAAAAATGTGCATTTAAAAGAAAAATCTCAGACGGACTTAGAGGCTTTTGCATCTGAAGTCTTCAGTAGTTTATTATGACTGCATTGTAAGCTTTTGTCAAATGAACACAAGCAAATGTAACGTTCATATAAACTGGTGCTGCGTTCCATTTCTTTGAATCGTAGTGCTTTTGTGAACCGCATCATAGCACTCGTGTGTTCTCTGTCCACAGGAAGCTGCTCGTCGTCTCAGTCCGACAGCATGGTTCTGCTCCACCCAGAGTCCTCCGTCAGCTGTCAGCTGCGCTTCACCAGCAGCGCCGTGGATTTCTCTCCTCATGACGTCTACCACACTCACACGGCCTTCGACGCCGGCACAGGTCTCTCACAGGAACCTTGGGCTTCAGCCTGACTTCACAGTGACTGGTTTAACCCCGTGATCTGTATCTCCTCTGTGTGTCAGGCTTCTACAGCTGCGCGCTGAGCTTCAAGCCCATGAGCGAGCAGCAGGTGAAGGTGTTGAGTCTGTCTATGACGGAGGTGGAGGTGAGGGCCGGCGTGCAGGGATCTCTCTTCAGCGGAGAGCAGCTCAGCGTCCGGCTGCCTGTCAGTCCAGGGATCTACGCTGATCAGCCAGACCTCATCCTGAGCAATCAGTACCCGTCTGCTGAGCTGACCATCTACGGCACGCCAGGCGCTCTCCAACAGCTAGAAGTAACCTTTGCAGCCTCGTCTCTCTCTGTTTGAAAACTCAAATGTTTTTGTTGGGTCGTAGAATTAGGGGGGATGCTAGGGACATGTCCCTACCAATTTTCAGTGACTACCAAATTGTCCCTAGCAATAATTTTGATTAAAACAAATATATATATATATATATATATATATGTATATATATGTATGTGACCCTGGAGCACAAAAGCAGTGTTAAGTCGCTGGGGTATATTTGTAGCAATAGCCAAAAATATATTGTATGGGTCAAAATGATAAATTTTTCTTTTATGCCAAAAATCATTAGGATATTAAGTAAAGATCATGTTCCATGAAGATAGTTTGTACATTTCCTATTGTAAATATATCAAAACTTATTTTTTGATGAGTAATATGCATTGCTAACTTTGCATCTGAAATATGTCATACCATTGATATTACCTAAAAAGTTGGAAAACGGCGCGCTTTCGAGGACGTGCATTTAATACATGGATTTAGATAGCGTTTAGAACAACTCTCAGGTATTGCATCCAGTGCAAGACAGCAGTCCAAAACAATTCAAATAAAAGCTCACTTCAGGAATGAACAAAGTTGCGTCGATGGGTTTGAAGTAAGGTGTTTAACAAAGCAGAGCAAACAGAAGAAGAAAGCGCGATCTATGGCTATTATTATATTAGCTCTCTATATATAAAGCATACAGACAGAAAGACAGCTGAAGTCATTATGTACATTAACAATAATTTGGGACACCTATAATGTGATAACTACTAGGTTTTCACTAAAATGTAATACTAATTTTAACTTTAACCAGTATTAAACATTTATTTATTATTTATTTTTTAATAATGAGACTTCTGTCAACTTTGAGCAATTATTGTGGATTGTTGACCAAGAGTTTTGAAGTTGAAATGAGAATAGATGGAAATTATGGAAGTATGTAAATGAATCGGTGGTATTAACATGGCACTTAATGATTAATATTGACATGTTTACATGCATTGCTCTTTTGTTGATCTTGATTGCTTCTATTGTCCTCATTTGTAAGTCACTTTGGATAAAAGCGTCTGCTAAATGACTAAATGTAACAATGTGATCGGGTTTTCTTTCAGAATCATCCTGGGTCCAATTCGATCAATATTAAAATAAAGTTATGTGTGATTAAGACACCCAGCGCTCTGATGCTGCTGGAATGTTGTTGGTTCACAAAATCAGAATTGTGTAATGATTATCTGTAAAGCATAGCCTACTAACATTAAACTCTTCATGCATAGCTTATGGTAGCTAGAGGACATGCTCTTATGTCTCCACCAATGTCAGAAGCAGACATACGGCCTTGTGTTATTGTGCTCAGCAGATGTGCGTGTGACTGGCTCTTTCTGGTGTTCAGGTGAAGAGCAGTTCTCCTGTGGTTGTGATCGAGGAGCAGGAGGTTTCTCTCAGCTTTCCCAGCTTCATCAGGTATGCGGTCAGTGTGGAGAGGCCGCAGGGAGCGCTTACGGCGTCCGTGTCTGTGAGCTGCGCGTCCAGTGCTCAGGTGCTGCACATCCCGGTGTCTGTCATGCATCTAGCAGCCAGCAGCTCTTCTGTGCAAGGTTTGTTCCTCAGCGTCTCTCTGACAGCATTGTGAGAGGCATGTTGATGGTTAAAAAGGATCCTTCAGAAAGATCTCAGCGTCAGGAACAAGTGGGATGGTTTATTTTTAACGGCGTCCTGATCATGATGGAAGATTATATGTGACCCTGGAGCACAAAAGCAGTCTTAAGTCTCTGGGGTATATTTGTAGCAATAGCCAAAAATACACTGTATGGGTCAAAATTTGATTTTTCTTTTATGCCAAAAATCATTAGGATGTTAAGTAAAGATCATGTTCCATGAAGATATTTTGTAATTTTCCTACTGTAAATATATCAAAACTTAATTTTTGATTAGTAATATGCATTGCTAAGGACTTCATTTGGACAACTTTAAAGATGATTTTCTCACTATTTTGATTTTGTTGCACCCTCAGATTCCAGATTTTCAAATAGTTGTATCTCAGCCAAATATCGTCTTATCCTAACAAACCATACATCCGAAAGCTGAATAAATAAGCTTTCCATTGATGTATACATCTCAACTTATGACCACATATGTTCTTTGGAACATTTCACTGCAGATTGTTTTTTAAATGAGGCATAATGTACAGTTTGTGAAGGAACTGAACTTGAAATATAGAGGAGAGCCAACTGTATTGGATCTGACAGCAGTTGCATTACAAACCACAAGTAAACAGTTTCATAATACTTTGTCCGCAAATGACAGTTTTATATGGATATTGTTTTCAAAACACTTATTCACATGAAGTAGTGGTGGGCATTGATACTTTTTCCAATACAGTGATATTGGCCAATCATAACAGTGGCCGATTACTGACAAGCCTTAAGGAAGGACAGATCGTTTCAGTCACTGGGCCAGAATGAGGGTTTAAAAAGATGATTTTTGCGAATATATTTTTTTTGGTGCAAAAAACTTTATTATCATTATAAGTCAAGCTCAAGGAACATTAATCAAAAAAATCCATGTCATAACCCCTTTAATGTTTTTATTGATTTATTTTTCTTAACTACTGACCCATGCTGCTTCACTGTTCTCGTAGCACATATAGTAGATGGAGCGGACGGGCCCAATATTCTTCAGCAGTTCATCGACTCCTATCAAGTGATGTTCTTCACTTTATTCGCTCTTTTGGCTGCCACTGCTGTTGTCATCATCGGTAAATGCTTCCACATCCTGCCCAACACGTTTCAGTATCATGCATAATGGGTTTCCGGACAGTGATTGTTCCTCGATATTAATATCATCGTATGTGTTTGTGTAGTGTGCCATGCACTGTTTTCCCCGAGAGATCCTGTCAGTCATCCTGCATTCATCTAGAAGACTCCGCCTCCTGCAGGTGCATGCATCTGGAAAACACTCATGCAAGAACATAACCAAACATAACCTGAATAATTCAAACAGCTGAACTGAACATGAACTTTTATTAAGGACGCTAATGAATGTTCATTATTTCAGTTAAAGAAATCATATATTATTTTTTGCATAATAAACTAACATCAGTCTGAATTAATCCGGGACTTTGGGGAAGAATGCTTAGAAGTGTGTGCAGAGTTGTAGGTGCTACACACAGAGAAATGACTCTCCACATGCTTGCGTTGTTATTGTTTCTTCTGGTGTTTAGGAGTGGTAGTAATTTTCTGTGGATTTGACTTACTGACGTTGAGTTGAGCACTCATTTGTAGATGCTGCTGTTTCTGCAGGTGTAGCGAAGCTGACAGACAACAACAGCATGTCTTCAGACACGAAGGCAAGCCCAAGATTGCGCTTGTATTCACCAGACTACAACTCCAGATAAAGTGTCTCCGCCTGAAGACTGAAGAACGTGCCTGAGCACTGAATGCAGGAGTGTAATAAGCGTGCTGAGAGTATTGCTTACATGCCTGAAACGATAGCTTTTTCATTTGTGTGCTGAAATGCTGCATATCTGATTGAATATGACAGGGCTACATATTGTTTCGTCTGCTTTTTGTTTGATTATTTAAACGTTTGACGTGTGTTCTCATTTATTATCATTATTTTCAGTAGTGTTTTTCCCCCAATAGTTTTCATAGCTTGAGACAGCTTAATTTTTAGTGATCTGCAGTGCTAAACTGTTTTCTTTTTTTCTTTTTCTGAAGCTCAGGACAACTTTTGAAATGTAACGTGAGACTGCGGCTCGATTGTGTAGCATGTTGATTTGTGAAAAGTGCAACCACTGATTCTGTCCAAAGTGCTCTTACATGTTTACTGTGCAGAAACTAACGGCCAGTCATTTTATGTTTTATGAACAATATTAGTTGATTTGAATATGTTGAACTCTTTTGAGTTGAGTGCAGCTTCTTTAAGAGCTTAATTCAGCTCAGTTGCTTTAGATTCGAAGGGCTTCTGAAAGGACTGACTGCTGCTCTGTGAAGATGAAGCATCAGTCCCTGATACATCTGTAACTGCGAGTGTTGATTTAAGGATATGTGACCATTATTGACCGAAAAATGCCTCAGCCTTGTGAGCCTGTTTAAGTGAAACACAGTGAAGACTTTTCTAGTAGCTGCCTTTTGTAAGCAAGAGCCATAATGTGACTCCGAACTGCTGCACTGAATAAAACCCGGAATTGTGAATCTGTCATAAGCTTTGACTTTAATCTGTAAATGTAACCACTTCTGAGCCTTTGTCACACACATAAGGAGTGCCAGATGTCATGTCACTTAATGTTAAAACTGCTGCTGCCGCTAGCCAATACTGTATATATGCACAAACATGTCACGGGATGCCAGGAGAAAACAAGGATAGATCCAAGCGCAGTTTATTAAAGTATAAAATAAACCGAACAGAA